>NW_017309151.1:22622-45216 GCF_000935625.1 Nanorana parkeri | reverse complement strand
GGGGGTTGGGGGGCCAGTTTGTTCCTTCGGTCCATCACTGTTTTTGCTGTTGGTAATAAGTGCAGTACAGCACTTGGTGCAGTCCTGGCTCCCCCTACCCTGTAACTTGGTACCTTCCTATACATGCAGGAAGGGGATTTTTAGGAGGCGGAGCTTGGCCTGTAGCGGGCTTTACCAAAGAGCGATCAGGGAGTGGAGCAGAGTCACTTGAGTGGTAAGGTAAGTGTTTTAGCAGTCCGACGATGGGGCTGGGGAGGGGGAGCCCGCAGTCCTGTACTGAGATACAGACATGAAGTAACATGGACGGGAGGCAGAGTTAATGTACTATAAGTGTGGTGATGGCATTGCATTCCTCTAAAAGTACAAGTACCCCGATTGTAGACGAGACTTGTAATACCTCCTTCCTATGGATGGATGATGCATTATGTTGGTGGAGCACACACAGTCATGCAACTTTAAAAAAAAGAAACAGCCTGTAGGGAGAAGAACCCTGCAATTCAGGTAAGTGGGGGGTTGCAATCTGACTATGTTTCATGTTATACCCTAAATATGGGTGTAACATGAAACATGGTCAGAAAGGTGAACTTAACGTGTGATCTCCTACTAGCGAGGAAATGCCTCCAGGTTTTGGGGTAGACTAAGCAATGTGGTCAGGGCTGGCGCTAGCGTATGGCTACACAGCCGTCTTGAGGGTGCAAAAATCCTTGCACCGGCTCTGCCAGCACGGCACGTGAGGCTTTACCGGCTGGCACATCCTCTTTCTTTAGTTTGTAATTGACAGGTTCCTCGAGCCGGCTGTCAATCACAAGTCTGGCCCGCCTACCTCCATGACGTGCACTGAAGAGGCCCTGAAGATAGGTGCACTGAGGAGGCCCTCAACTCAGTGTGCCTGAGCTCCTGCCTCGAGGATCCCTTACATGCCAGCCCGCCGGACAGAAGCGATGTGGACTTATCATGTAAGGGTTAGTTCACACCAGCCCCAGTGCGTTCTGGTCGATTTGGTGCCGGAACGCCCTGGATCGCATCCTGGCCGTCTCCCTGCATTCTGGGTCAGGAGGGGGCATGGCGATGCATTTAAGTCAATAGCACCGCAGCCACCTTCCCCGGCCACAGTGCGATCGCCTACACCGTAACCCGTGACACATCAATGCCTGCGTTCCGATCTGGTGCAGTCAGAAAAAATCGTGCATGGAGCATTTTTTCCAACCACGCCGGAGCGGAACACAGGCATTGATGTGCCACACACATAACTCCATTCTTTACCGCTTGTAATTTACAGCTTCCTCAAGCCAGCTGTCAATTACATGCCTGGCCTACCCAACTCCAGTGACATGTCTGAACAGCATAGGTGCGCTGAGGAGGCCCTCAACTTGGTCTGCACAAACTTCTGTCACGAGGATCTCTTATTTGACAGCCCACTGGCATTAGCAGGAGGTTACCTGGCTGACCTGCCCGACAGAAGCATTTACTGTTCTCTTCCATAATGGCCAACACGCAGCACACAGTGAACAGAGCTGGAGGATTGTACCCCTATTACCTCGAGTATTAATGTCTGTATCACATGCCTTTGACTGACATTTATTCCGTCATTCAACGCTGTACTGACATGGATTTTATACCCTTTTTTGGGGACAGATAGAGCTGGTGGTATGTAATCACCACTGCGGTTTTTATTTTTTACTATATTAAGGAACATTTACAGAATTAATTTTTTTTAAACTGTTTCCCCTATATTAAATTCTAAAACATTTATTATTACCCAATTTTTTGGTAAAATATAAAAGACGGGGTCACGTCATGTAAAAAGACACCAAACATGTCAAGCCTTAAAATTGCGCACGCGCGCAAAACCTCAAAAAACTACATTACACAAAATTGTCCATAGGCGACGATTTAAAAGCTTTTACCGCTCATCAGTTTAGTGTTATCAGTGACAAAATTGCGGACGGTCGACAAAATTGCGCCATACAACCGATCGGCTATAGAGCCACTGATCGGTTGTATGTGAAACAGCCGTTAACGGCTGTAAAAATGAGCGGTTCTTTGCTGCACGTGCAGGAAAAAAATGCCGTCTAGAGACGGTAATCCACTGATGCGAGTCCACACTCCGTCCGTTTTTAAGTCAAAGTCAATGTTTAGTCCACTGGGGTTCATAGTATCCATCGTGAATATCCATTTAGACTCGTTTTGTGATATTTTCCTGTATTGTGAAAGGAACAGTCAGTGATTGTGTATATCGATCTTGTCATTACACGGGTCCGCTTGCCAGGTGCATTGAGGGAGACTCCTCTACTTGATTAACCTCGCTATAATTAATTGTGCCACTGTTACTATCACTCATACTTTGCTTACAACACCTCCTCCATTACCCGCATGGTATAACCTACTGCTCAGGAGGACTAAAGACCCAAAGAGACCACACTGGTTATTAGGACCAGGCAGGTATCACACTTTTGGGAGATTGGTGCAATGATGCGAAAAACCTAGTGGCGAGATTCATTGCTGCACAAGTACCCTTGGTCTTGGGTGTGTGACGCGGAACGGGGTTCCGCAGCTGAGCTCCATAGCCTCCCTAAGTTAGGGCATTATAGAGACTCCCGGCCGCCAGGGAGAGTTAGCTGTTTGGAGATCAGTGTCCCTGGTTAGCAGGTAAACAGGGTCGCTGATCTCTCTGAAAGTGGCCGGAGCCAGCCGTAAGATCTCAGCTGAGCCGCTCGGCCATGATCGGGAGCTGTACGGGCTATTGTGAATAATTTGTTATGAAAGCTACTTGTGCTAGATCTTTGGATTTCGGTATGGGTTTTAATAAATCCAGTCTATCTTTCTTTGATACAATTTCCTGTACTGTTTTTAGTTCCTTCTCTTTGTATCCTTTTTCCTTAAGAGAAGGAATTAAAACCCATACCGAAATCCAAAGATCTAGCACATGTAGCTTTCATAACAAATTATTCAGCCCAGTACAAGTTAATAGAACGTATCTTCAAAAATCACTGGCATATCCTTAAAAGAAATAAGATACTGGGTCCCATCTTGCCAAGCAAACCTAGAATATTATATATTAGAATATTATAATTTATAAACGAGCCCCTAATCTTAAAACAAAACTTGCCATTAATGTTTTGGATCCCCCTAAACCAGAAGTAACCATATTTAAAGGAGTAGGCTTTTACCCCTGCAAATATTGCATTTGCTGCAGAACAAAAGGAACTAGGAGAAAAATCACCTCCTTTAAATCCACTTCTACGAATAAGGAATATAAAATAAAGAAATTCGTCTCCTGTCATAGCAGGTTCGTGACATACCTACTCAGCTGCCCTTGCGGCTTACAATATGTAGGGAGAACGACTAGAATGCTTAAAAAAAGACTAGAGGAGCATGTAACTAATATAAAGAATGGTTTTAATAAACATAGTCTCTCTAGACATTTTATATTGTTTCACAATAGAGATCCTAAACTCTTAAAAGTAATAGGGATAGATAAAGTCGATAGTCAGTGGAGGGGCACTAATCTAACTAGGAAAATATCACAAAACGAGTCTAAATGGATATTCACGATGGATACTATGAACCCCAGTGGACTAAACATTGACTTTGACTTAAATTGTTTTCTCAGCAATAATTAAAATCATGTAGAATATTTTAAGAATTAAGTCCTCACTATTTATACATTATAAGATAGTATTAAAGTAACTTTTATGTCGGGTATAGATGCATCCATGAACATTAATTTTAATATATTAATGGATTTTAAATAGTTTTTTAAATGTTGTCTATTTTATTTATTTTGGTCATTCGGATCTTAATTGATCATATTAAATTATAGCTTGTTTAAATATGTGAATGACAGGAAAAGTGAACTATTACGTGCTTTGATTGCCCCTATATGTTAACGTTTTATATTAAATGTCTTAATTCATCTAATAAAAATAAATAGAGTTTGATATTGGGTGGCGGATGTCGGAACTAACCCTAAATGGGTTAACGAGACATTGATTGACCCACCTGATATATACTATATAAGTGAGGTTTTGGTATGATAATTTAGACCTGCATGCTCCCCTGAGGACGTCGTTGGTGACGAAACGCGTAGGGGCGGGTCTATCATACCAAACCTGACAGTTGTTGGACCGGTGGGACTTGTTTTATTGTATTTGAAATTTTAAACTTACGAATAAACCACCCTTGGAAATGGCTACACTATGAAGGATTTTCTTTCTTTGCATGAGTGAACGAATATTCTTTATTTGGAAGATCGACGGCAGAGAAGGTGCCGACAAAGACACCGGACCTATCTACTCCGGTAAACATAACGTGTGGGGCTGTCTGTTACAGCCGGATACCTGTGGTGAGTACTCACTTTGAGGGGATAAGTATTGACCACAATACACTCCCCAAAATAAGGATTGTGTGTATATCACTGAAAACTTGGAAAGTTGCATCATTTTTTTCACTTGGAACGGATTAAAACATCACAGAGACTTTTTGCATTGTTTAAAAAAACTTTTTTAATATGGACATTTTTTCATAAATAACCACAGAGACTTTATTTATTTTTTTCTCATCTAAACTTATCTCACAGAGACACATCACTGAATAGACTTTTACAATTCATTGTTTATTTATTTTTGAACTTGTGAAAGTCACGTATGTTATGATAAACTGCACCATTTATCCTTTGTAATGTTTGCACAGAAGGTTTTCTGCTAATAATTATCATTTTCACTTATAACCTTATTTAGCACATGGGTTACATGTAAGATTATTTGGTGTATATGTTTACATCCACACTGATTTAGTATTATTCACACTTAAATAGTTAGCGTTGTATATCTATTGGATATTCATCTATTAAACCCCAGGGGTTTATATTACAGCAGCTTTCGACTAACATTATTTAATTATTTCCAGTAGATTGGAGTCACCTTTTTTCCACTTTCACTGATTTATTGGTTTAGGTTTGTTTTTATTTAAAGCGCTGCTCATCCAGTCAAACTCAATAAAGAGAACCTGTCACCTCCAAAGGCTATCACACAGGGGCTTGTTAGCTAGCTCCTGTGTGATAGCAATAAAGGTAAGCGAAAAAATATTTTTATAAAAAAATGGAGAAAGTAATAAGAAATAATAATTAAATTTTCAAGGTATAGTTCCCCATCAACGTTGCATAATTGATATATCAGCAAGATGCAGACAAAGGTGTATAAGCCTATTGTGAATAATGCTGTGTCAAAGGACAGAGTGACAGTCCATCATGTCAAATATAATGTCATATTATGGTCATGGGAAAGGGTACTAATGTAGTTGTAGGGGATTAAAAACATACAAATATTAAAATAATATAAACCATCACCAAAGTGAACCTTTACAAGTTAGGAGTAAAAGGTAAAAAGGTCCCAGAGCTGTCGCTGTATTGATTAACAACCCACTGAGAGGCCATTCCAAGATTAGGAAAAAAAAACAAATGAAAACAAAAATTATTTGAAAATTACCCAATGCGATAATCAAATGAGAGTAGGTATATAAATACTAGAGAACATTTTTTCCAAGGTTTATCTTTCATCCAAAAAACAAGATAAACCAAGATTAGTGTTAAGGCCTCTAGGATGAATAGTATTCTAGAGTGTATATCCAATGAGCTTCACGGCGGAGGAGCTGTTTTAATTCTGTCACCACCTCTGGGATGTTTGCTGACATGCTCTCTAACCATACCTCTAAGGTCATGTGTCTGGTGTTGTTTATGTGCAAAATGTAATGCCACAGGCTTTTTCGCATCTAATTCTTCTCCTTTCTGGGCTTTTGATAATGCTATGCAAATATCGCTTCTATGCTTTTGGAATCTGCGTTCAAAAGAGCCTTTTGTCATTCCTATATATACCATAGAACATGGACAATTGAGAATATAAACACAAAACTCAGCACTACAAGTGAAAAAAACACGAAGGGGATACCTATTGCCATTATGTGGATGAAAAAAGGCCTCACCGCAAATGATAGAATTGCAATGATAACACTGAAAACATCCAGTTTTATTGGAAAACATAAATAGCTCTTTACTGTATTTGCATCTGGGGTCGGCCAGTACCAGTAGGTCCCTAGGTGTATTACTGCGTTTGTAGGCGTTAAGGGGTTGGTTTTTAACAATTGTAGTAATGTAAAGAATGTAAACATAGATACCCCCAAAATAATATTCAAAATAACATGTTAAGATTCTCTTAGTGAGGACACATTGACATTTCAAGCTAAAATCCTGTTTTAGAGAGAGGACACATTTACCGGTACACATGCTGCAATGTAAGTGGAACACACCTGTTCCCTCAGTGATGAGTGTCCTCCACTCTATTGCAGGTAAGGGAGATTATTCTCATAACCATAACTAGGGATAGAATAGATTAAAATGGTCTAGTTATTGTTCCAGTGACAAGTGAAAGCAAATGCAGTGTGATTATAGGATGTGTTGCATCTTCCTTAGTGCAGCTTTGGGGGAGGGTGTTCCCAGCAGACAGAACACATGTTGATTTTGCATTTGGATGTTAATCAGAATGATTCTGTACTGTACCTGCACAGTTTCTATGCTTTATATGCTGTATTATTATTTAGTCTGTTACACACCTGTTCCCTCAGTGATGAGTGTCATTCATTTTATTGCAGTCAGTATTAAAGCACCCTAATTTCACCCACCAAGATCACACTGTGGAGTTTATTTGTCAGAAGTGCAACAAAGTTGGCGCCCAACGTGGGGCCGGGTGAATATATCACAGAAAAGGCAAAGGAGTGAATGCTGCATAGAAAAACAGCAGTCTGTGAGTGAAAGGAAGTTGGTGCAATCCCTGTCATAGTGTATGGTGAAGAGACAACATATCTGTGGAGGGGAAAAGAAACAAGTAATAAGGCAAAGGAGGATATATACTAAATTAACCAAGCTGCAAAAATGGATATGGAGAGGTTACAAGATGAAATCAGCAGATCGTTAACGCAGATGACAGCCAGTGAACCGATTGAAACCTGACAGTTTATTAAAGCGTCAGAAGAGAGTATGGCGAAATGCAAAACTCGCCGTCATTACATGAGGATAGTTGACACTATGATGGATGAACTGGTAGAGCGTGAGAGTGAAGAGGCTGTTATGCAATCTCTACAGACAACTAGGAAATTCATCTGTGAATTAGGGAGGAGAAAGGATGCTGAAGCAACAAGTGATAGTGCCTAAGACCCCCAAACTGAACAACCACAGTTGGAATATTTAAAGCAATAGTAACGCATAATGCAGGAAAAACTCCAGGGAACAACTAGGATCGTAGAAGAGCAAATTAACCCCTTTGTGACGGGAGACATACAGTGTACGTCCTGGCACTTTGTGCCTATATGACTGGCCACTTACACTGTACGTGACGAGTTATATCATGCTTTGTAATGATGGTAACAGCTGATTCTCAGCAGTTACCAGTCATTAATGAATGCCTCAGTATTGAGGCATTCATTAATGAAATAATTAAGCTTTTTGTAAAAGCTTCTTCCTTTCATTAATGAAAGAATGAAGCCGTTACATGCAAATACAGGGCCGCAATTTGCGATCCTGTATTTGACAGCTGAAAATAGCAGAGAGGTAGCAGTGACTCACCTCTCTGCTATTTGTTTTGACAGCTCGAGAGTCCGATGTTTAGATACATTTCACTCAAAAGATACAATGTATATCTTTTGAGTGAAATATATATATCGTCTAGGCACGATCAAAGAGCTTTTAGTGAGATCTGAATCTGACTAAAGTCAGGATCAGTCTCTAAGGTTATTATTAGCTGTTCCTAAGTTTGGAGCAGCCTAATAATTAAACAATTTAAAAAAAGTTAATTTATCAAGCAGTCATAGTGACTGCTTGATATAAACTGACAAGAAAAAAAAGTTTTTTTTTAACATTTTTTATTTTTTTTACAAAGTGTAAAGTGTAAAAATAAAAAAATAAAGTGTAAAACAAAATTAGGAAAATAAAAATTATATAGAAATATATTTTTTATACTATAATTAATATAAAAAAATTCTAAAAAAAATAATAATAATCAAAACTTGTTAAAAAAGTGTTTTCTTCTAGTTTTTTTCCTCATTTTTTTTATTTTATTCAAACTAAGTGAGGCGTTAGGTACACATATATGATATAATTATATAGCCCTATCTGTCCTCTAAAAAACAATATATAATATGTGTGGGTACATTTAGTAAGAAAGTATATTGCTGCTGTGAAAGAATCACACAGCAAAAATGTAAAAAGTGTCAGTCATTTATGAACAGAAACTGAAAACTAGCTCAGTCATGAAGGGGTTAAAGAACTCAGCACTAAAAGATTCAAGGCATAGTCATTTAAGAAAATAACCTGTTTTAGCTGCTAAGACACCTCATTATAGTAACTTACCGGAAGTTGCAATAAGAATGGACTTGCTGGTCAGATATGCTGGTCAGATATGTGAGAAGGGACAGAAAGACAAATTGTCCTATACTAACCATATACACCAGATTGACATGAGACTACAGAGAGGATACTCTGAACTAGAGATTGTGGAAGCTGTAGTCAAGGCCATAAGCCCTGGCCTAAGTCCTAGAGGTATGCTGGAAATGAAGAATGAGCTGACTCTAATGCAACTGAAAAGAATCCTGAAAAGTCACAACAAGGAAGAGAATGCGTCAGATTTGTAACAGCTGATCAACGTCTCATAAAATAGCAAAGAAGTACCTCAGAAATTTCTGTTTAGAGCAATTGAACTGAAAGATTGTCTCTTATTTGTTTCACAAGGAGAAGGATCAGATAAACACTTCGGAACTGAACTTATATTGAATACATTCTTAAGGTCTTTAGGTACTGGACTGGTAAGTGATCACATCAAGTTTCAGATAAAGCAATATTTAGATGACCCTTCTGTTTCAGATGATTTGCTCATAGAGACAATGAACAAAGCTGCCAATATGGAGATTGAGAGAGAGCAAAAGCAGAAACATCTCAAATCAGCAAACCAATGACAATGGAGTCTAAGTCCAGTCCTCTACATTGCTCTCAGGAATCAGCCTTCACCGTGCCATTGATGCAGCCACAAGTAAGTAATCAAAATACTCAGCAAATTCAGAATACTAAACTGGACCTTGAAAAGGTAATACTGCAAATGCAAAAAGAAATGTTAGAAAGGAAAACACTTTTGCAAAGTTCAGCAGCAAAGCAGGAGCATGTATTTAAAGGGCCAACAGCCAAACTGAGACTAAGCAAGAGGGCTTGTGAATGTTTTGAGAACACAGGTCAGGGAACCACATGTGACAATTGTTTCAAATGTGGCCAAACTGGACATGTCGCAAAAGGATGCAGAGTGAGAAAACAGAAGCCGTTAAAAGATAGAGGGTTGCTGTCAAGGGACAGACAGTAACCTACAAGCACACCTGTGCCCCAGAGTGATACACTGCCCTATATCAAAGAAGTATCAGATAAGAGTCCTCATATAGCAAGGAACACAAAAGGAAAGTTTAAAACTGAATACTTCACAAAGAATAAGACAAGACTGCATTGCTCAGCGTGCCCAGCAACCAGACAATTCTACTGATGGACTGCCATCAAAAATGAACGGTGTTTCAACAAAACACCATAGTAAATTGTTGAATCTCATTGGGAAAATATGCCTTGTGAATTGCGAAATGGACAACATTCCAGTTCAAGCTTTATTGGATACCGGCTCTCAGATTCTTGCCACATACAGTGCTCAGATCATTAGAAGAATTGTTTGGACCAGGAGTTTTATGTGGAAAAGGAGCCAATGAGACTTTATCTATCCACTCAGTAAGTAAAGAAATGAATGGATCTACGACAAGACCAGAAGGCAAAAAAGACAATCTAAACAAGGTCAGTTCTTCTTAGCCACACTAATGGAGAGTTATGGGATCCAGAAGTGCCCTTAAAACATCTCACAAAGGAACAGCAGCAGATAATCATAAAGATGTTAAGGGATGAATGCAATGCTTTTGCAAAAGATGACTCTGATGTTGGATGCATTCCTTCCTTAAAGTTACAGATTTGCCTAAAAGACAACATACCTGTCAAGAAAACGTATATGTCTATACCAAAACCACTGCACCAAGAAGTAAAGGAATACCTGCAAGATGTGCTAAATCGGGGCTGGCTTGCAAAGTCAAAATCTTCATATTCTTCACCTATTGTGTGTGTGAGGAAGAAGAATGGTAGTTTAAGACTGTACTGTGACTACAGAGAGTTAAACCAGAAGTCCATTCCTGACTGTCATACAATTCCAAGGATTCAAGACATTCTTGATAGTTTAGGAGGAAGTTCATGGTTCTCCGTGCTAGATCAAGGTAAAGCATATCATTAAGGATTTGTGGAAGAATTAAGTCGACCATTAACTGCCTTTATTACACCTTGGGGTTTATATGAATGGATCCGAATACCATTTGGTCTTAGCTCAGCACCTGCAGAATTCCAGCAAAGTATGGAATCATGTTTAATAGGACTAAGAGATGAGATTTGTCTACCTTACCTAGATGACAATCTAGTCCACAGCAAGTCATTCCTGGACTATGTAGAGCACGTATGAGTCATTCTTCAACGTTATCAACAACATGGAGTAAAGCTAACAGCCACAAAATGTGAACTTTTTAAAGACAAAGTCAGATTTCTTGGTAAAGTTGTGTCAAAAGATGGCCACTCCATGGATCCAGCAGAAATCGCACCTGTACTTGCATTGAGAGATAAAAGACCAAAGACTGTTGCAGAACTTAGGAAATTATTAGGATTTATCTCTTATTACCGTCCCTATATTCAAAACTTCTCCAGAATTGCAAAGACACTTTATGAACTACTAATGCTCTTTCAAAAATCGTGCGGAAACCACGATGAAACGCTTCCGCCCTTGTGTGAATGGCACCTGAATGAGGCCTAACACTTTAATTTAATACTGCCACACCAATGAGAGGCTGAGGAAAGTGGGATTATAAAAAAATTAAGGATTGCTAAACTGTAAATAAGCGTTTTGTGTTATAAATGGTTTTTGCGCTGTGTTGGTGTTTGTGTTGTAATAAAATGATACAGGCATTTATTTAATTACAACACAAGGTATCACAACGCACAGCAATGCGTCATAAAGCTTTGCCATGCGCTGCCACAGTTAAATTAATGTCTTTTTACAAAAGAAAAAAATCATGCACTACGATGCGTTCTAACAACGCACTGCAGCGCATGTGCCTGGCGTACACCACAACATGGTGTATGTTATGTGTGTGTGGGGAAGGGTGGGTTTGTGCTTTTTTTAAAATGTATTTACACATTTTTAATTTATTTTTTAATTATTATTTATTATTATTTTACTGTTGGGTGGGCATCAGGGAAATATTAGAGGTCTAAACAGACCCCTGACATTTCCCTTTTGAAATAAAAAAACACAGAGTCCTCAATGTCTTTTCGGCAGCCTCAGCACTCAGTACCGAGGCTTCCTATTCATTCACAAACTGCTGATAGTAAGATATTTACTATCAAGCAGATTCTCAATGGGGAGGAGCCTCTGTACTGAGTGCTTCTCCTCATTGAGAAATTCATGAATGAACAGGAGGTGATTTAAATGACTTCCTGTTCATTCATAACTGGGGACACATAGTACCCCCATTCAGGTGCATACAGGACAAGGCTAAACAGGATACAAGGAACACAATCAAGCTGAAAAGACAAACCAGCAACTAATGGGCATGTGAGCCGGGTTTAAATAGGGCAGTGAATCAAACAATCATGTCACTTCCTGTGCGCCTTTCCGCGCCAAGTGCGCGTCACTTCCAGTGCGCTCTTTGGCGCGTTTTTCCGTGGGAAGGCTGTGTACTGCGCATGCGCGTTTTTCCGTGGAAAGAGCGGGACTTTTGCTGACAGCCGTCCATCTTTTTTATACAAGCGGGGGGGAGCAGCGGGGATCCGGGCCCCCCCGTGCCGCGGGCCCCATAGCCGCATCGGTCGCTATGGTGGTAGTTCCGCCACTGGTTGGACTGATGACCATCAGAAAGTATTAAACCAGTTAACTGAAGTTTTAACTCATCCTCCAGTTATGGGTTATCTAGACTATTCAACAGTTAGAATTTCTAGCAATGAAATGGGCAATCTGTGACAGATTTCGAGACTACCTATATTATTGTCCATCATTTGAGGTATACACTGACAGTAACCCACTAACTTATGTCCTTACAACAGCAAAGCTGAATGCCACAGGTCACACATGGGTTGCTGAATTGGCAGATTTCAACTTTACCATTAAGTATTGTCCTGGAAAAAAGAAATATGGATGCAGATGTACTTTCTCGTATGCAACTGACTCCTGAGCAGCACATGCAACAATGTTCTCAAGAAATAGAACCCAAAGTCATCAGCAGCATCACCCAGGCTATTCAAGTAAATCAAGAGAAAATAATGCCTTGGCTTTGTCCACTGACAATAACCAATACCACTCCAATAACAGACAATGGTGAATTAAAAAATGTAGGTGAAATTGCCAAAGGGACCATCAGAACAGCACAAAAGGAAAGGCCTTGCGATTGGGAAAGTATGGAAATATAAACGAGAGAGCAAGTTTCCAGCAAAACATGAGCGGCAAGCTGAGTCTTCTGATTTTTATATATTAATGAGACAATAGCATAAACGTTATCTTACAACAACCTATCCTTTTGAGATGGTCTCCATTGACTTTCTTCATCTTGAGGCATGTAAAGGTGGATATGAATATTTCTTAGTGGTAATAGACCATTTTACAAGATTTGTTTGAGCATATGCTACCAGGAACAAGTCAGCAAGAACTGTTGCAGACAAAATATTTAATGATTTTGTCTTGAAATTTGGATTTCCTACCAGGATTCACCATGATATCGGTAGAGAATTTAAAAAAAAGCTGTTTGTGGCAAATAGGTGAGCACTGCCACATCCAAAACTCTCATACAACCCCATACCACCCAGAAGGTAATGGACAAGTGGAAAGGTTCAATCACACCTTTCTATCCATGCTTCGCACTTTGTCACCCGAATCAAAGAAAGATTGGAAAAATTAACTTGGAAAGATAGTACATGCATATAATTGTACACAGAGTGAAGCTACAGGATATTTTCCATTCTTCCTTCTTTTTGGAAGATCTCCAAGATTACCCATTGATAGCATGTTCAACACCCCAGTAACTGAAAAATATCACACCTCTTCTAAATATGTGAACACCTGGACAAAAAGAATGAATGAGGCCTACAAAGTTGCTTCAAAACGGCTAGTAAAATTGCAAAAAGAGGTAAAGCACACTATGACAAGAAGATTTATGGAGCTGAACTAATACCCAAGTAGTAGAGTACTGGTAAGAAAAGAAAGAGGAGGTCCTGAAAAATGAAGATCCTATTGGGAAGATACTGTCTATGTTGTTCTTAAAAGGAAATGTAAAGACAGCCCAGTGTATGAAGTTAAGCCAGAAACTGGAAAAGGAAAAATCAAAATTCTACATCACAATTTATTGTTGCCATGTGATTATCTACCTGTAAATCCAGGTCACAAAATAAAAGACAGATCTACTGCAAGAAAGCAAGAAAACCATAAGAATACTTCATTACAATCTGCACAAAACTTCAATGACGAGACAGGAAGTGAGTCAGAGAAGGAACAGGAACATTGGAGCAGTGGCAGAACTACCGCAAGTGCAGCCGGTGCGGCCGCACCGGGGCCTCAGCCTGAGGGGGCCCAGGACAGTTGCCGGCCCCTGAAAAGCACCGGATCGGTATCCAGTGCCTGATGGGCCCCCAGTCTCTTCGTCAGGAGTGTCGGTTCATCCGACACTCCTGGCCAGTGGCGTAGCGAGGGTGGGCGCCTGCCCCCGGGCGCAGGGGCGACCTAACCGTGCGGCCATCATTGCAGCTCCCGGTCAGCGCGCCCGCATCAGACCCGGCTCTCTAATCGGCCGCCGCTCGCTTCTCAAATGGATCCTCTGGAGGCCCCCGCGGGCGGCCCTCTACAGTGCCTGATTAGAGTGCCGTATCTGCCTGATCCAGCCAGCCCGAATCGCATACTGGCTGACTACAGTAACTTACACAAGTGAGGAAATGGGTTTACCAAATAGTTTGCTGTACGAGCAAGAATATATCACCAGGTACTATAGTGCGCACTAGGCCTAGGGAGAAATCGTGACTTAGTAAATATGGGAGCAACTGTCGCAGAGAGGATGCTTCCTCAGGTAACACAGATTGCTACTTACCCCTGATTACCTAACAGTGTTGTCAGACAAAAAGCACATTATGTTTTACAATACAGGGTTTGCATATGTCGAGGATGACATACAATTTTGTGGGGGAGAGTGTAAAGAATGTAAACATAGACACCCCCAAAATAATATTCAAAATAACATGTTAATATTCTCTTAGTGAGGACACTGACACTCCAAGCTAAAATCCTGTTTTTAGAGAGAGGACACATTTGCCAGAACACATGCTGCACTAAAAGTGGAAAGGTGAACTTAGTTACTTGTTTCTGAGGGAAACGTCCTGTCAGTGACACACCTGTTCCCTCAGTGATGAGTGTCCTCCACTCTATTGCAGGTAAGGGAGATTATTCTCATAACCCTAACTAGGGATAGAATAGATTAAAATGGTCTAGTTAATGTTCCAGTGACAAGTGAAGGCAAATGCACTGTGATTATAGGACACGTTGCATCTTCCTTAGTGCAGCTTTGGGGGAGGATGTTCCCAGCAGACAGAACACATGTTGATTTTGCATTTGGACGGTAATCAGAATGATTCTGTACTGTGCCTGCACAGTTTTTATGCTTTATATACTGTATTATTATTTAGTCTGTTACACACCTGTTCCCTCAGTGATGAGTGTCATTCATTTTATTGCAGTCAGTATTAAAGCACCCTAATTTCACCCACCCGGATCGCACTGTGGAGTATATTCGTCAGATGTGCAACAGTAAGGTTTCTATCTGCCTGTGGAATATTCAAATTCTTGTTAGTCGCATTGCGTACTTTGTCGGAAGCACATGAGAAAGTCTGTATAAAAGGGATTCGGTCATCTGTGTCTTGTGTGTTACCCTGGTAAACTTGGAATTTGCATTAGCCAATGCTGCATCAACTACTGTTGAAGGATAGCCCCTATCTACAAACTTTTTGTGCATATCCATAATCTGTTGAGCAAATGCGCATCACCCTGAGGAATTGCGATATGGGCAGATTGTCGCGTAAATGTTGTGGGTGGGCACTGGTGTAATGTAATAGTGTGTTCCTGTCCATTGGTTTTGAGTATACAGATGTGACAAATTTGTCATCTATTATAGAAATCTTAAAATTCGATATATCCCAGCGCACTCCTGACCGGAAAGTACTCAAAAAAACAGGGTGGGTGCAGCAGCGACAGCAGATGCCTCCGCAAATCTTATAGAACCAGAAAAAAGTCACTCGCACTCCAGAGCGAAGCGCAGTCAATCTCTTTATTGACTATGGTGATGTAACATCTCTAAACGACGTTTCGGAACCAAGTGGCTCCTTCCTCAGGCAAACAGAAAATGAACATCAACAATATTAAGTAACTTAACCCTTTCGTTGCCACCGCCGTAAGGCATACGGCGGAACAAAACTGTTTCCAGCTGGCCAGGTCAGTATGCCTTACGGAGGTGGCATTTACAGTTTTAGCGACCATGAACTTATACCAGCACTGTTCCCCAGACAGTCCTTGTTAAATTAATAGCTGTCATCAGCGACTCACAAGCCACTGATGACGCTATTAACAAAAATTCTGGGCACCGCTGCCGATGGCCGCCGGCATGTGCAGCTTCTGATCCCTGCCCGCAGCGGGGATCCAAATCTAAATGTCCGGCGGGGGGGCGGATGACCGAGCAGCGGCTGGCGGGGAGGAGGAGAGAAGCCGCGCCCCTTGGCTTTCAGGATGGCCGAGCGGTGTGGAGATCGGAGCCGCTGTCATCCTGTCAGTTTCCGGATGACAGCGTCTCTGTGGGTGGCAGAACGGGGGATCGTTAAATATCATTTACATTTTTTTTTTAAATCAATAAAATTATTAAAAAATAAATACATTTGTAAAACAAATTAACTAATAAAAAATACAAACCCCCCCACACAAAACAAACGTGTACGCCATTACCCCAGATATTTCACCGTAGCCCCCCCAACAGTAAATATATATATATTATGAAAAAATTAATTTAAAAAATGTAAAAAAATTAAATTTAAAAATTGGTTAAAAAAAAACTAATAGAAAAAAACAACACAAAACCCCCCTACCCCCACACACATAACATACACATGCACCATATCGTGGTGTACGCCACACACATGCGCTGCAGTGCGTTGTTAGAACACATCGCGGTGCATGATTTTTTTCTTTTTTTTTCTCTTTAAAAAAAAACATTTATTTAACTGGCAGTGCATGGCAAAGCTTTGTGATGCATTGCCGTGCGTTGTGATACTGTTAAAACAATCAGGTCCGAACAATCTCAGATTTAAAGAAAGACTTTATTACTCATACGAGGAGACAAGACATCAGATATCTACGTCAGTCTATGGATGCTATCTGATGGTTCTAACCCATGTAACCCGTGCAATAGGGCTGTATATACATGAGTTAGCCTGTCAGAAAAACATCCACGTCTTGTCTAACTGTCTTGTCTAAGCTTGCATCAGTTAATAAAGCCTGGACTGTGGAAAGTCATGATGTTGACCAATCTTGGGTTCACCACTTTGCAGAAGGTGCAGGTTGGAAGTCGCTGCTGCAGATTTTCAACATTTCTATGCCCTACCTATTACACTGGAATGCAATGCAAATTGGACATTGCCTTAGCTTCATCAAAGACAGAAGTACCATTTTGAGACCTCTGACAGACTTTGAAAAACTTTGTATGAAATCTGTCCCTACCAGGCATACTCTGTCGATGCAGGTAAGCTGTCTGCGTACCCCACCGAATGATGCACCTCAGTATTTTATCAGGCAATGGATCTGGGGCTGGAGCTTACTCCCTCCCAGATTGACCGCATGTTCTTTGCTATGAAATCATCTATTTCAAATAAATACCAGGAGGCAGGGTACAAGCTGTTGACCAGATGGTATAGAGTTCCTTCAGTTTTACATTCCATATACCCTACGTCCTCATCGCTATGATGGCAGTGTACTGATAGTGTGGGAACCCTTACACATATTTTTGGGGATTGTTCAAAGATCACACCATTCTGGCACAGTGTAGCTGACCTGATACATACTATAACAGGCATAGATTTGAATTTTGATCCATCGGTATTCCTCCTCCACCTTGCGCCGCTTTCGAGGAAAGCGTACAAGTGTTCCTAATTGATACACTTAGTAATGCGGCGAGGGCATGTATCCCCGTCATGTGGAAGAACTCTTGACCCCCCTTGGTGACAATGTGGCTGCGGAAGGTGGAGGAGTTTGAATTGATGGAAGACCTTACCTCTTTCCTACGTGATACTCAGGACAAATTTGTAACGACATGGGCGGCCTGGATTCATTGGCTTGATTTAATTGGATCTCGTGAGGGGCAGCGCTCACTTCTCACCATCTGCTCAGACTTGGGACCTCTCCCTATGTGTGGGGAACGGATGTGGAGCACCAGGGAGGGAGGAGGAGGGGTGTTCTGTTCTTTGTTTTCTACTCTGGACCTTTGTACCTTTCTCACTCATCTTTGTCTGTGATGCTTATGTTGTCATTTATGCTTATGTTTCTTTAATCTTCTTTCCTTCTCTCTTTATATCATAGTTTAAAGGTTTTGAGGTGATCCACTGGAATCCCACCATATACATAGGTTTGACATTGTTATAATGCCTGACTGTTCGCCACTAAGATGTGAATATCCTGTTTATTACTGTTGCCACATTGTTTTTGACCCTTTGTGGCTGTTTGTATGGTGTATTCCTTGCTTACCTTTATAAATAGAGAATTAAAAAAAAAATATATATATATATCAATGGACTGAGCATGCGCAGACAGCAGACAGCAAAAAAATGAAACGACTATTTACTAATGCTGCTGTACTAGTATTATCTATTCCTAACAAACCCTATTATCTATAAGTTGACACATCCGAGTTTGCAGCAGGAGCTGTGTTATTGCAGAGAACTGGAGAGAAGGATATTTAACACCCTGTGGCTCTTTTCTCTCGTTCCTTCTCCCCATCAGAGAGAAACTATGATGTGGCTGACAAGGAAATGTTAGAAATAAAAATGGCTTTGGAAGAGTGGAGACATCTATTAGAATGGGAAATGTATCCTATTACAAATCTACACAGATCAACGTAACCTTGAAAGTCTACAAAAGGAACAGCGCCTTAAACCCAGGCAAGCATGTTGGGCCTTATTCTTCACTCGTTTTGACCTTCTCATTACATATATGCACGGGTCAAAGAATGGAAAGGCTGACGCCTTATCTAGAATACCTAACAATGTTTATGAGGTGCCGAAGGAACTCAGCACCATCCTTCCCGCAAGGTTCTTTTCAGCTGCTACCACCACATTATGGGAGGAGATAAAACAAACAGAGATATTGTTGCCACATGAGACTCTTCCTCAAACTGTCTGACAACATGGCTTCCTTACATATAAGGATAGAATCATGGCTCCATCTGCTATGATATAAAACATCATGAATATATGTCATGATTCCCCCTTAGTAGGACATGGAGGAATACAAAAAACAAAAGATTTAGTGAAACGCACCTTCTGGTGGACCAATATGGATGAAGATATTACCAAATATGTCAAAGCTGTGTGCAAGATACAAAGATATACGTAGACAACCACAGGGACTTTTACAACCCTTACCTATCCCTTCCAGAGCCTGGGCTTCTATATCCATGGATTTCATTGAGGAGTTACCCTCTGCTCAAGGATATACTACTATAATGTGATAGTAGACCGATTCACTAAGATGGCTAAGATTGTGGCTACCAAAGGATTATCAACAGCAAAACAGGCGGCTTCTTTATTCATTAAAGAAGTATTTAGTCTACATGGCCTACCCCAATCCATAGTATCTGATAGGGGCAGCCAGTTTACCTCTAACTTCTGGGCAGCGTTCTGTAAAGAACTACACATATGAAAGAATGCCTCCATTGCGTTTCATCCACAGACCAATAGACAAACAAAACGCACTAACCAAACACTAGAGCAATATCTACGTTGTTACATTTCCCATTTACAGGATGACTGGTATCAATATTTACCACTCGCTGAATTTGCATACAGCAATCAATTACATCTTTCACCTAAACTTTCGCCATTTTACGCTAATTATGTATTCCCAGTTTCCAGTTCTCCATTAGCTAGTTCTATGCCTGGAGTAGGACAACATGTACTAAACATCACAAAGAATTATGCCCCACTAAAGAAGTTGCTGCTCGCTGCACAGTCAGATCAGAAGCTATACTATGATCGTATACATACCCCTTCGCCTACCCACTCTTTCGGGGACAAAGTCTGGCTATCCACGCAGGATCTTCGACTCTCCTGTCCTTCGAAAAAGTTAGGGCCTCATTACATTGGACCCTTCTCCATTAAAAAGGTGGTGTCCCCTATGGCGATGAAGTTAAAACTTCCAGAGTCTTATCGCATACACCCTGTATTTCATGTATCCTTACTAAAACCTGTCATGCCTGATGCATGACAGGTTTGCATCTCTTTTAGATCAACCATCACCCCTCCTGGTGCAATATTAATTGACGGAGAAGAACAATACAAAATCCGCTGTATACTAGATTCTCGTATGCAACGTGGCACGCTAGAATATTTAGTCAGTTGGAAAGGCTACGGGCCTGAAGAAGATGGGGTACCTGCTACTGGCATAAATGCTCTATCTAAGATATGAGCATTTCACAGAGTACATCCTACCCGACCTGGTCTTGTTCACCCTTAGAGAGGTCGTCTGGGGGGGGGGTGGCACTCTAAGGATTTACCTGCTACGTCTGCATGTTATGTCCATGAACCCGCCGCTGCTTCAGGTCCCAAATCTACTTGTCCTTCATGACAATCTACTTGTCCCAATACAAAAAAAATAGTTTTAATCAAAACTAGGTATGCACCAATACCAGTTTTTCGGAATCAAGTATTTTGCTTTTAGTACTCGCCGATACTGAATACCAATACCGGTGCTTCCGCTGGCATGGAGCAGGCTTCCCGGGTAATCAGGAAGCAGGGCAGTGGGTAATGACGTGGCACCCGGCTTCCTGATTGCCAGGGAAGGCGACTCCATGTTGTTTGGCCGGCTTAAAGGGTTTCTAAACCCACCGTTTTTTTTGCCGATATCTACTGCTAGCGAGCAGTAGATATCGGCAAAAAGTTTAAACAAAAAAAAAGAGAAAACGAAACTGCTCGGGCAGCCGCAAAGTATCTTGGGGCGGGCACATGCGCAGTTCAGATTTTCGGACAGGAGACGAGCATAGACGCAAGGTAAGTCTATGGAGGCGTGCACCCGCATGCAGACACCGCTAGATCGGAAGTGCCTGCAAGGACAGAGGAGTCAGCGCTGGATCGGAATGGAGGGTTTCTAGAGAGGTATAAAGGCAATGACCATATATATATATAAAACACATATCAAAAGTTTATTGTACATAAAACTAATAGTTAAACATGAATCCAATACATGGAAACTGTATTGCTATCCAAGAGTTATTTGGGTTTGCATATGCCCAGTGAACGCATTTTCAGTCCATACATGTAGATTTATGCAGTCATGATAGTGGAGCTATCCTTCATATAGTGTCCAAATAATTGTCTAGCTTAATTCGGACTGACGCGTTTCACCAATGGCTTCTTCAGGGGATCAGTGTATACATTGATCTAGCAGTAAAAAGAGATTTTCTTGCATAGAATTAATCTCTTAATGTATGGTCACATAGGGCACATAGCAACATTGCACAGTGTATAGCTCCTAAAACATTCATTATATTGTAAATCCCACATGAATAGACACCCCCATCGAAGGTGACCACCCGGCACTTCACCAGGCAAATGAAGTGCCCGGAGAGGACCGATGTTAAGAGGACTGAGAAGACAGTACGGTCAGGATAATCTAGCCAACACTCTCAGTCCTTCGTCATACCTGGGAACTCGGGGCCATACATAAAAGGAGTGCCTGGGAAACACAGTGGAAGCCCAGCCAACGCCGCTGGGGAAAGGCTCTTATTGTAAGATTGTGTAATCTAGGGACATGGTTCCTCCACAGCTTCACATGGGGACTACCCTTCCAGATGTATGATTCAAAGTGTATATGTTGTTCCTTGGTTCATTAGAATCAGCCAAATAAACAAATATTTCAATTAGAAGCCCCTTATGTTTAATCTTTAACATGTTTGCTCTTTCAAAAATAAAGTACATATAAGTAGGTAAATTCTATTGGTAGCTCCCTAGCTGTTTGTAAAAGGTGAAAAAATATGCATGATTGCCTGGGAAGTCAGCTCCATGTTCCCCTAAGGCACTGCCGGTCAGAGGAAATTTTCCTCTGGCCATAAGTTCCAGTATCGGGGAAGGTATAAAAGCATTTGTGTGAGTACAAGTGTGTTGCGATATATCTTAGTGGACTTTTTCAGACACACATAAATTTGCAAGAGAGACGGAGGTTTTGTTTGTTTGTTGATAGCAACTTGGTTCATACAATGGAAATGGCCAACAATACAGCCCAAACTGGTTTTACATAATGGGGTAGCTTGTCCTGTATTGATTTGTATCACAATGGGATGGTGATCGTGAATAGTCTCGACTAGCCTGGCCAAGACTCAAATCAAATCTTGACTACTGATGGCAATTTATGGTACAACGCTGCCACCTAGAGGTGGGAAACTGTATTGCATTTTCCTAAAGGTCTAGGGGCGTAGCTTCCATTGTTTTAGGCAAGTTTTCTCTCAATAAAAAGCCAGTAGCTGAAAGGTAACGGAGGAGTTCACCAGCACAGCACTTCACAAGACCAGGGATTCACAGGAGGGGACAGTACGAGGGCGCTTCACAAGACGAGAGGACTTGCTTCAAGACCAGGATACTGCAACGAGAAGCCATTCTTCCTAGGCCAAGTCCTGCTCATCACGGAATTTATTGGAGTCTGCAGCCTAAGCTAAGTACATTTTCAGTGTTTCCCCTCCTGTAAAATCATACATGTACTAGAAGATAGTGTAGTGGGTGCATGTGAATATTTGTAGCAGCCTGTCTTGTTGATGTATTTGTTTGCTTTTCCTGTAACTAAGTTTGTACACGCAGCATTTTCGCCAAGTAAAGTACTTTTAATGCTACTGAGTCAGTTTCCTTGAAGTTTACTGCAAGAACAGACAACAAATAGAAATTAAAGTTTTGCCAAGCTTTACAGCTGGGCTCATCCTTGGGATAAGCTTGACGTCTCTGGGATTTGTAGTCCAGAGCATTACAACAAGTACTAGCCCAAATACTCGGTATCGGCACTGATACTAGTATCAGTGCATCCCTAATCAACACGTATTAGACTGTGCTAAATAGTGCTTCTCACCTGACCACGCTGACCAATGAGTGCTTGCAATTTGCTTACACGCAAAATGCAATATGCATAGGGCAGGGCTGTGCTGGACAGTACACCCGGAG
>NW_017309151.1:18857-22552 GCF_000935625.1 Nanorana parkeri | reverse complement strand
TGGGGGGGGGGGGGGGAGTTGGAAGGGACGGGGCCAGCTTTCCCATATTACCAGGGAAAGTGAACCTACCCTTTAATGCACATTGTATGTGTGTGTAAGAGAGTTCTGCTGCCTGGCTACCACAATAGAATGGCAGCACTCAACGCACACACACAATGTCCTACGGCAGGGGGCAGCAGGGTTGGTTTACATTTTTTTTTAGTTTATTTTTCACTTTTATTTTTCATTTTTTAATATATTTTATTATTTTTTTATTTTTATTTTTTTATGACTTTTTTAACTTAATTTTTTTCCTATAACATAGGGGATTACAATCCCCTATGTGATAGTTTGGAGGTGACAGGTTCTCTTTATAGAACCTGCCCTCCAACACAGAACAGAAGTTCAGTGCAGTTCCTGACAGCTGAGACACGTGGCGATGTAATTACAGCGCCACGGTCTCAGAGATCACACAGAGCAGACGAAGAACGTCTGGCTGAGCCATTCTGAAGTGGCTTCGGGTCCCCCAGAAGAGCAGGGGACCCCGAAAACCACGGCAGGGCGGACACGATCGCCGCTGCTTGTTTGATACAAGTGATCTGATCAGATTACTTGTACTAAATGAGCGGCGGCTCCAAGCTGTACATTTAGCTCTGCTTGTCCGGAGCAGGGCTAAATTTACAAAAAAACTACTCGCACGGCGCCCAAAACTGCATGTCCGGGCGTCGGGCAATAGGAATTCCACACCCCTGCTTTTATATTTACACTGAGTGGCCAGATTATTACGACCACCCCATCAGTACTTCGTTGGGCCACGAGATAACTCCACGAGATGACTTCGTTGGGCCGCCTCGTGAATATTAAGGGGGGATATGATCTCCATGTACAAAATGTTCAATGGTGGTAGCAACATTAGCGATAAACTGTTTAACATTAACTCCATTACAAAAACTAGAGGCCACCACCTAAAATTGGTGGGAAAAAAATTCCAGCACAAGGGGCGAAGGGGGTTCTTCACAGTAAGATCAGTTAGGGTCTGGAACTCACTGCCACAGGCGATGATTTCAGCAAATAATGTGGAATTATTTTAAAAAAACGTAATATACAGGGGTACAGGTACTCCTAGAATGAGTTCCTAATAGGTTGGACTTGATGGAATAATGTCTTTATTCAACCTCAAATACTATGTAACTATGTATCTGTACATATACTTGTGCTTGTACCGAGTACGGTACTTGGTATCTGAGCATCCCTAGGTCTCGCAGTCAGGTTTCTGAATTGGCTGCCTTGAGTTTTAAAGAGCAATTTTTGATTATCCAAGAGGATAAGGTAGTGCTGACCTGCTTTCTTCCTAGGGTGGTCTCTGCCTTCCACCTCAACCAGGATATTGTCCTGCCATCCTTATGTCCTGCTCTTAAAATCCTAAAGAGGTGTTTACCTTTCTGCTACTGCTTCCATCTGCAAGTCCAACTCCTTTGTCATTCCTGAGGGACCCTGTATGGGGTAGCCAGATTCTCATTCCATCCACCTATCACTAGGTGGATTTGGAAAACTATCACTATCAGGCCTATGAGCTGAAGGTTAAAGTTCCCCCTTTTTCCAGTCAAGGCTCTCTACTAGGGGCGCTATTGGTTCTTCGGCCTTCCAGCATCTGGATTTGGTATTACAAATTTTGTAAAGCTGCCCCCTACGGTAGGTCCTCACTTCACACTTTTGCCAAGTTTTACCAGGTGGACGTTCAGACCTCTGCAGATACTAAATTAGGTCTCAAGGTTCTTCAGGGGGCCCATCTGTTTTAGTTTCCTGTTGGGGTTTGTTGTTGTTTCATACCTCACTGTTGGACTGCTTTTGGTCATCCATTCTATTATTAACTTCCTGTGTCTTGTGATGTACGATCAAGAAAAAAGGATTTTCGCCTTATGTGTAAAATCTGTTTCTTGGAATACACACAGGACACTCTTCGAAATTTTGATCTTGTACCTCTTGCTACAAAACTAAGGTAGGCTGCGATTGGGAAAGGGTTATAAAGGACTGTCCTATTTGCTAGTGTCCAATCAGCTGAAGGTAACTGCATAACCAGACATCAGGAATTATTTTCCTGTGTCCTGTGATGTACTCTGAGAAATTGATTTTTCAGGTAAAATCCTGTTTTTTAGACTCATCAGCATTGCCAACTTCTATATTTAATTAGATCAGGATTACTTTAAGCCAGTGTTCTATCTATTTTCTGAGAAAAAGCATGTAAGGTGCTTTAGAAAAGTGCAAGTATACTATATTCGCATACACGATTCTCAATGGATTTAACATCTCTTTTAAAATCTATGACAGCTATATCTGATGATATAATTTGTTGAATATATATGTTTCCCTTCATGACTCTGAACCTTTCAAGCCACTGAATTAATTTACAGTTTAGTGCCATTCACTAACACTGAAAGGATTGGCTGGTCTTATTACCCCTTTGATGTTAGTCAACTAAACAGGTTTTGACAAAATACCTACTCAGTGGTGTCACAAGGGGGTGCGGGCCGCACCAGGATGACACCAAAATGACTGTCATTTTGGTGTCACCCCCTCTGAAAAGTTGCGTACTTGGTCATAGACTGAGAGCCCGGCAGTTTCAGGAGAGAGGAGGAGACCCGGCAGGATAACTTATCCCGCCGGGTGAACGTCCCCTCCTCTCTCTGCCGGCATCCATCACCAAGATGGCCGTCGGCAAGTATCAATAAGATGACCGCGCATGCGCAATGACGTGACCAGGCATGCGCGATGATGTCACAGCGGGGTGTCATCCTAAATCCGTCATGATTTAGAAAAGTGCAAGTATACTATATTCGCATACACGATTCTCAATGGATTTAACATCTCTTTTAAAATCTATGACAGCTATATCTGATGATATAATTTGTTGAATATATATGTTTCCCTTCATGACTCTGAACCTTTCAAGCCACTGAATTAATTTACAGTTTAGTGCCATTCACTAACACTGAAAGGATTGGCTGGTCTTATTACCCCTTTGATGTTAGTCAACTAAACAGGTTTTGACAAAATACCTACTCAGTGGTGTCACAAGGGGGTGCGGGATTTTAAAAGAGATGTTAAATCCATTGAGAATCGTGTATGCGAATATAGTATACTTGCACTTTTCTAAAGCACCTTACATGCTTTTTCTCAGAAAATAGATAGAACACTGGCTTAAAGTAATCCTGATCTAATTAAATATAGAAGTTGGCAATGCTGATGAGTCTAAAAAACAGGATTTTACCTGAAAAATCAATTTCTCAGAGTACATCACAGGACACAGGAAAATAATTCCTGATGTCTGGTTATGCAGTTACCTTTAAGTGTGCTTTCTTAAAAAACATGAGATATCTTTCCAGTTAGAAGCGTTAAGGGATGCCTGTGGGCACACTTAACCCTCAGGTGCCTTCTTGCCAGCTTATAGAAAATTAAAAGGCAAGAGAAAATAATAAAAAACTATTAAAAGTACTTTGCTTGACCCTGACTGAGCTAAAGTTACTGTTCATATGCTTTATATAATCTACCTTTTAATATGTTCTTCTTCTAAGAAACTAGGAAGCAAATTTAACCTTTAAGACAATTACTGGATGGGCTTAATTTTATTCTCAGTACACTCTATGGCAATATAGTATTTACTTAATAAGGAAATGTTAATAGAGTCAAATAAAATGCATGATTGATATATATATATA
>NW_017309151.1:17348-18692 GCF_000935625.1 Nanorana parkeri | reverse complement strand
TATATATATATATATATTATTGTGGTATGTGTGACTATGGCTTACTGACGCAGGCATGGCAGCAGTTCATTTCCATGGAGACAAGTGAAAGTGCCTCAGATGTTGAAAGAACTTGTTGGCAATCGATGACAGTTATCCATTTGCTGCTGCATAGCTCAGTTTTGTTTTATCAATACATTCTCCAAATGCTAGTTACCTAGTCTTGTATGTGTATTACATAAATACTTTTCTAAATGAATTCTGTATGTGTGTGTGCACACACCCACACATTAATAATTTCTCTTTGTCTGAACACCAGCAGTGAATCTGTGCTTGTATCCAGCAGATGGCATCATATTCCTTTCATGTTGATGCTTCTATACAGTGTGCTTGATGTATGTTACTTTTATCATCTCCCTTTGATGTGCTTGCTAGGTTTCTTCTGACCTTTCTACCTAAAGCATCATATCTGAATCATTGCTTCCTGTGAAATAACTGACAACCCCTTTTCTAATTAGATCTGTGCTAGCTGCTAAAACATACAGTAAGTGCTGCTGAATTTTTGTTCCTCGTAGTTATATCATTAGGCTATTTTAAGCATTGATACTTTTAATGCCAAATAGGCTGCAAACAACTAATCATGGGCTATACCTTTTTTTAGTTGGCAGCTGTGTGCTGGGAGATCATGTTCTGAGTCCCAAATAGGGTTGCCACCCGTCTGGTTTTGACCCGTACAGTCCGGTTTTGGTGTGTTGTGTACGGGTGCCCAGCCGGCGGGCACCCATACACAGCACATTTAGTGCCGACACCGGCACTTTACATTTTCTGACAGGTGCGGCTGCTGAGGTCCTTGTCAAGTGCGATCTTGAGTAGCTACATCTGCCTGAAACCCGGGTCTTCCTCTGAGCTGGGGGCAGTCTGTGCCTGCAGGTCAGAGAAAGAGTCAGGTTTCAGGCAGATGTGGCTGCTCGAGATCGCACTTGACAAGGACCTCGGCAGCCGCACATGTGATCGCTCCTCCTCTCTTCTAACTCTGGTGATCTATCACATAGAGAAGAACTAGGAGACATTCTTCTCTATGTGATAGATCACCAGAGTTAGAAGAGCAGCTGGGCTATAAATCCCAGTGCAGCTGAAGGGAAGGCATGAAGAGGTGGGGACACATAAAATAGATGAGCTGCAGGGGGAACAAAGATTTACAGGAGAAGGCTCCCTGACACCGTGCTGCCTGCCTGCGGACCCCCTGGTGAGACGAGACACGATAGCTTAGACAGCACTGAGAGTCGCACAGCCCAGCCGAGTGTCACTGTCACACAGCCCACCCGAGTGTCGCACAGCCCACCCGAGAATCGCACAGCCCACCCG
>NW_017309151.1:3580-16625 GCF_000935625.1 Nanorana parkeri | reverse complement strand
GCCCACCTGAGAGTCGCACAGCCCACCTGAGTGTCGCACAGCCCACCTGAGAGTCGCACAGCCCATCTGAGTGTCACACAGCCCACCTGAGAGTCCCACCGCCCACCTGAGAGTCGCACAGCCCACTTGAGTGTCACACAGCCCACCCGAGAGTCGCACAGCCCACCCGAGAGTCGCACAGCCCACCTGAGTGTCGGACAGCCCAAACAAAGCTCGCACAGCTCACCTGAGTCTCACTGTCGCACAGCCGACCTGAGAGTCACACAGCCCGCACAAACTACCAGGCCACCTGAAGACATTACTTTATATTCTGGCTTTGTTTTGTGTGATCAATGTTGCTGTTTCCAGCGTTCTCTCCTTATCTCTCACACACTGTTTGGTTGACAATGAAAACTATCTAAATGTTTTTTAGCTCTTGTTACAGTACACATTTTGCTATTAGTGCCAGCCTGCTAATAATATCAGAGTCCTGATTGCCATCAGTGCCAGTCTGTTAGACATCAGAGTCCTGATTGCCATCAGTGCCAGTCTGTTAGCCATCAGAGTCCTGATTGCCATCAGTGCCAGTCTGTTAGCCATCAGAATCCTGATTGCCATCAGTGCCAGCCTGTCAGTCCATCAGAGTCCTGATTGCCATCAGTGCCAGCGTGTCAGTCCGTCAGAGTCCTGATTGCCATCAGTGCCAGCGTGTCAGTCCGTCAGAGTCCTGATTGCCATCAGTGCCAGCCCCAATCAGAGTCTTGCCAGCAGTGTCAGCCCAAATATGTGTGTGATTAACACAGTGCCACCCCCTGTCAGCATCTTGATTGCAATTCAAGTGCCACACAGTATCAGTGCCAGCCCTAATCAATACCAGTGCAGTGTCAGTAGGTACAGGGGTGCCCTGGAGCGGATAACGGATGACACCCCGCTGTGACATCATCGCGCATGCCTGGTCACGTCATTGCGCATGCGCGGTCATCTTATTGATACTTGCCGACGGCCATCTTGGTGATGGATGCCGGCAGAGAGAGGAGGGGACGTTCACCCGGCGGGATAAGTTATCCTGCCGGGTCTCCTCCTCTCTCCTGAAACTGCCGGGCTCTCAGTCTATGACCAAGTACGCAACTTTTCAGAGGGGGTGACACCAAAATGACAGTCATTTTGGTGTCATCCTGGTGCGGCCCGCACCCCCTTGTGACACCACTGAGTAGGTATTTTGTCAAAACCTGTTTAGTTGACTAACATCAAAGGGGTAATAAGACCAGCCAATCCTTTCAGTGTTAGTGAATGGCACTAAACTGTAAATTAATTCAGTGGCTTGAAAGGTTCAGAGTCATGAAGGGAAACGCATACGTGCATATATAGAGATTGAAAATATATGCTGGGTGGCTAGAGTGGGTCCTTATGGAGCCTTTGTAATCTGAGGTCTAGATAATTTGTTTTGATTATTATTCTGTTGGACTGTTTCGGGTTCATCTGTTAATCCGTGAGAGGGCATCTGCATTGGTCTGAAGCTTCCCCGCTCTGTGCTCCACTGTAAACTTAAAAGCCTGTAAAGCCAAGAACACAAGAACCCTTTCGCACATCCACTTGAGAGGGCTATGGTCAGTGATCAGTTTGAACTGCCTACCCAACAGGTAATATTTGAGGGCGTCCAAGGCCCATTTGATAGCCAAACATTCTTTCTCAACAATGGCATAATTCCTCTCGTGTTTATTAAGCTTCCTGCTGAGATAGACCACAGGGTGCTCCTCCCCCTCTCTGATTTGGGACAGTACAGCGCCCAGACCCACATCAGAGGCATCCGTTTGTACTACAAACTCCTTCGTGAAATCTGGGGTCACAAGCACCGGTTGAGCACACAAAGCTTGCTTCAACCTCATAAATGCCTCATCCGCCTCAGAATTCCACGTAATCATGACTGACTTTCTACCCTTCGTCAAATCAGTCAGTGGAGCGGCAATGGTGGCAAAATGGGGGATGAAGCGCCGATAGTAGCCTGTGATCCCAAGAAATGCTCTCACTTGTTTTTTATTTATAGGTTGGGGCCACTTTTGAATCGCCTCAATCTTATTGATTTGAGCCTTAACCAAACCCCGACCAATGATATAACCCAAATATTTTGCCTCCTCCAACCCCATGGCACACTTTTTTGGGTTGCCTGTGAGTCCAGCCTTCCTAAGAGAGTCATATCCAGGTGAGACACAAAGCCCGAGCTGGACTATCCAGACCCAAAGTCAAAGCGAAACCCTGGTCAGGGTTCCGCTATTCATGCACAAAGGATAGAAAGTGAGGGGAAACATACCGCCCCTCAATGATGTCCCCTTTCCTTATGTCACAGGGTGTATACATATATAAACACCCAAATATATATATTTATGTATGTTGTGAAAATTGGATCTTCTGAAATATCCAAGCAACCTCAGTTCTTTCCAGAGAGTAGCATTTAATTAAACAGGTTTTGACAAAATTCCCTACAGCTGTTCTATTGTGTACAATCAAAACAGGATGGTCAGCTAGTCAATAAACTTAAAACCTAGTTAGGTAAAAAAAAAAAACCTAGTTAGCATAGGTGTGTTACATAACATCAGCCAAAAGAATTTCCTGCAATACATGAGCATACACCCTAAATATACCCCTAATATATCTACTTCAATCATAATTTACAACGCTGTCATCCCTCAATTTACTGCCCATCTAGGAGTTTCTGGTTGGGACTGGGAATTTTACACCTATCCAATATTTTTATTTGTTTTTTTACTGAAGAACTTTTCAATTTAATTGTAGACCAAACACATTTTTATTTCCAACAATTTATTGTAAGCAATCTCAATTCCTGTTATGCCAAACCATTTGAGTGGAGACCCCTCACTGTTTCTGAATTAAAAACCTTCTTGGCCTAATGCTGAACATGGGACTCACCCCAAAAAATGTACTTCATTCATACTGGTCTATGCACCCAATTCACCACATGCCTCTGTATTCTGCTACCATGTCCAGGACCAAATATACTGTAAAATGATCATGAGATTTCTTCATTTCCATGACAATTCAACTTGCCCTCCTAGAAGTGATCCCACATATGACAAGTTCCAAAAAATTAGGCCACTCATCAATTTTTTTTTAACAAAATGTTCAGAAATATATACCCCCCAGCAAAATGTCTGCATTGATGTGTCCCTCATACATTTTACAGGCAGGCTTGCTATAAAACAGTATATCCCCAGTAAACATGCCAGGTATTGGGTGAAATTTTACAAACTGTGTGAAAGAAGAACTAGCTACACATACGATTTTCGTGTGTATGAAGGGAAAGATAGCCAGCTGGAGCCCCCTGGATGCCCATCTTACTTGGGAAGCAATTGAAAAATTGGGTGGGACCTATTGTCACCCTTATTCTATCAGGGATACCATTTCTATGTGGACAGTTTTTATACATGTGTGCAACTGTTCAAACATTTCTTCTGCCAACAAACTCCAGCCTATGGTACAGTGCGACCAAATCGCACTAGCTTTCCTTAAAATCTTGTCAACAGGAATCTGAAAAGGGGGGGGAGTCAACCAGTTTGAGGAACGAGGAACTTTTAGCCCTCAAATGGAAGGACAAATGGGATGTTTATGTCCTTTCATCTATCCACCCAGATACCTCGGTGGAAGTTCAGGGATGTTCTGGTGTGCTCCCATAACCTCTTTGTGTCCACAAATATAATCTGTATATAGGTGATGTAGATTATAATGACCAGATGATGCAGCCCGACCTGGCAACCACCAGATCAAAGCACTGGTACAAAAAAGTTTCAATCTATCTTTTCCAATTGGCTATGTATAATTAATTTCTGATTTATAAATCTGCAGGAAGAGCTGGCTCCTAACTAAAATATAAAGAGGAAATTATTACAGCCCTGATTTACCTGGAAAGCCCTGCTCTTCAAAAGGCTTCAGTCTGATGCAGTCAGCAGGCTGCATGAGACATTTCCCTGATGTTGTTCCTTCCAATGAAGTAGGCCGGGCACCCCCAAAAAAAATGCTGTGAGTGTAGCAAAAATGGAATAAGGCGTGACACACGTTACTATTGTCCTTATTGTCCCTCAAAACCTGGCCTCTGCATTAAAGACTGCTTCCATCGCTACCATACCGCACTGCGATATTAGTGTAGGCATACAGTGTTTCTGCCTGCTGCCCCAAATAAAACGTTGCCTGAATATTGATCTGCTTACTTCCTGAACTGACCCTTGCTTGTTTATTGACCACATTACTGCCTGCTGCCTTGACTGATCCTTTGCCTGGATACTGACCACATTTCTGCCAGCCACCTTAACTGAACTTGGCCTGCATACTGACCATGTCTCTGCCTGCCACCTGAACTGACCTAGGACTGTTTATCGACCATGTTTCTGCCTGCTGCCTGGACTGATCCTTTGCCTGCATATTGTCAATGTCTCTGCCTGCCACCTGAAATGACCTTGGCCAGCATACTGACAACACCTCTGTCTGCTGCTTTTAGTGACCCATCTGCATGTCCCACTGACAATTTTCCAGCCGAAACACCAGTCCCAGCCATCATCTGCAGACAACTGCACTGCTGGAACCACAGGTACTGTTTTATTTACCCTTAGTTCTGCTTCCTTTAGGTAATTAGATGCATAATTAATGGCCCTTGAAAAACCTTAAGTGGCTCCTTGGAATTTTGGGCTCCTGTATGTGGCTAAGCCACACAAAAGTCTCATATATGTGGTATCCCCATACTCGGGATGAGTTGCAGAATACGTTTTGGGGTGTAATTCTAAGGATGTCTATGCTGTGTTAGATATATCTTTTAAATTGACAACTTCGTGTAGGAAATTTTTTTTTTCTTTTTTCAATTTTCGAAAAAAGTGTGGCAAAAATAATGATATCTTCAAAGAACTCACCATGCCTCCTATTAAATACCTTGGGGTGTCTGCTTTCCAAAGTGGGGTATATTTGTGGCTTTTTCTACTGTCATGGCACTTTAGGGACTCCAAAATTGAGATGTGTAATTTATGCCCCTTGAAAGCCTCAAGGTGCTCCGGGGATTTTGGGTCCCCTCCATGTGGCTAGGCTACTATAAAGTATCACATGTGGAAATTTATATTATGGCTCCATCCCCTACTAATTACAGCTGTTTTCAGCTGTTCCAAGGCAAATCAGCATCGCAAATCGTATGTGGAGGAAAACTGATCTGCCTTGGAACAGCTGTTCGGTCCTGAAATGTCACTTCTATCCAACTTTGTGAGTGGGGTGCAATGTGAGATCGCACTCAGTCGGATGGAAGTGAAGAGACGACCCGTCTATATAAGATTAAAAATGGAAAAATTAAACAGAAAGTGGGGAACTTACTTGTGGTATCGAGAGTCCGGGCACGGTAACGGTTCTGGCGATGGAGTGAAAGTGGCTGAGGGCTGAAGAAGGGGGTGCACGGGACGGTGATAAAGGAGCAACACGTTTCGAGGAGATCCTCTTTCTCAAGCTCGAAAAAACATATTTTTTGAGCTTGAAAAAGACGCTCTCCTCGAAACGCGTTGCTCCTTTATCACCGTCCCGTGCACCCCCTTCTTCAGCCCTCAGCCACTTTCACTACATCACTTTCAGAATAACACCGCGGCCAAGATCATAGACAGCCTCCTCACCAGCCCTCCGGATTTGCGCTCTTATTGCCTCATTATTATGTTCATTATTATCTAGGTCAGTGCATCTTAAACTGTGGGTCACAACCCCATATGGGGTCGTGCAAGTGAATGGGGGGGTTGCAATTCAAATCCCCAGCCAGGGCCGCCATCAGGGGGGGTATGCACAGCACTTGTGTGAGGAGCCTGGGAGGCCCGGGCTCCAAGCAAGATTTTTGTATTATAGTTTAATATATGCAGTGCAATTATTGTGGTCCCGGGCCCCATGAACGATGGGGGGGGGGATAGGGTTTAGGTGAGATCTTCCTGAGGGCTTCTTCACACCGTCTACAGACCGGAATGTTTTCTGTCTGGTCCACAAACACATCCCTGTAGATGTCAATGTTTTTAGTGTAGTTCACACCACTGGGATTTGTCCTGAGCTTAAAATGAAGACGTTTGTGTCTGAGGTGCACCAGTACACATGGATCATTTGCAATGTGAAGCTGGGGCTTAGCATTTTTTTGAAGACTGCCAGTGCAGGTCTGCAGCAGTGAAGAAGTTAAATTCATTCACCCTGGGGTTCTGGAAAGAATATGGCAGCTTGATCTCCTGGCACCCAATCCTGTCATCTGATTGCAGGGCACAGTGCTAAGTCTTCTCAAAGATCTCTGAAGAGCATATTAGTCATTTACCATTTCACAGACAGCAGGAATCAACAATTAGCTGGGAAAGGAGGAGAGAGACACCGATTGAGGAAGAGAGAGACACAGACCAACGCTGGGAGGGGGATTGAGGATGTGGGGGGGGGGGGGCTGAGAGACACTATCCGACACTGGGGTCACGCAAAAATTTCCTCGGCCCAAAAGGGGTCACGAATGGAAAAAGTTTAAGAAGGCCTCCTCTAGGTAACCTTTTACCATAAGATAGCGGCCCTCTGGGTCTCTAATCTCCATTAGATGTCTAAAGGGCATATGTTTAGGGAAGCAAATAGCTACTCCTCTAGTCTTATCAGGTGCATTGCCCAAATAGAATTGTAGGTAATATTTATTTAAAAATTTAGGTTGATAAATTATAGGGAAATTAGTTTCCTGTAAAAATAAAATAGCCACACGTTGAGAGTGATAGTATTGAAATGCCATTCTCCTCTTTGATGGGGAATTTAAGCCTCGAACATTGTGGGAAGCATATAAGATTGGTTTAATAGGGGGCACCATAACAACTTGTTTGGTTACAGCGTATGATGGGGCAGCGCAACGCATCCTCCTCTCCCCGTTGATATCCTGGCCATTTTAACTTCAAATTATAATAATTTAAGGTGTGGAAACAATCCCCCAGGCATAAAAAAAACTCTAACGACCACTAAAAAGGAGACCAGAAACCAAAAAAGAAAAAAGAAAGAAAGCCGGCCATCGAATAGAGGAGCCAGCCTGCACAGTACATAAAACGAAGGACCAGGGAGTCCATCCCAGGTCCAATTCTATGACCAAAGTATTGACGTACGTCAATACAAGACTTGACGTGGACCCCGGAAATCTCAGAGGGCCAAGTCAAGTCTGGGCGCACGACTATCTGGCGTGGTCGACCACCCCTCCTTCATACAAAACATTATATCAGAAGAAAGAAAGCAAATACCGTATATACTCGAGTATAAGCCGAGATTTTCAGCCCATTTTTTTGGCTGAAAAGTGCCCCCCTCGGCTTATACTCGAGTCAGCGTCAGGTGTCTTCTTACTTACCTCGCCAAGCGTCGCGTCACTGCTGCTCCGGTGGGCGGCGCTCCAAACGGGGTCATCTGGCCAGTGTTGGGAGTGTGAAGAAAACTGCACAGTTGGCTGGGTGTGTGGCTGTGGAGGGCATGAGAAGAGTTGATGATGGAAAAGGAGGGGTGTAAATGAATTACATGGGAGCTTGGACAGAGATGGTGGCAGTGGGTGTAGTGTGGGATTGGGGTTCATCTGAGGAAATGTACGAGGAGAAGAGCGCAATCATCTTCTGCATCAACTCAAGCTTCTTGTTTTCTGGCACTTTTATCAGACTCCTCTCGAGGATCATGAGGAAACTTGCCTTGTGGGTCTGCCTCTGGCTGGACTCCACCATTCACTAGTCTGTCAGGGTCACAGGTCTGGCCACCTCTTCTTCCACTCCCCAGACTCGTCCGGCACACAGGACCCAGACCAGCTTCTGCAGTTGGTGGTAGCGGGATTGCTAATCTCTACTCTGCTGGGGCTGGTGTTGGTGCTGTTGAGGTGGATGCACAGCCTCCATATTTGGGGGGGAGGGGGGAATCCTCCTCTTCTTCCTCCTACTCATGCTGTGCTGAAGCAGCCTCCCAGCTACTTTCTGTGCTGTAAAGAATCAAAAAAATAAATTAAAAGATTTGGCATTCACACTTTATTTTAGATATCTGGGCTGCAAAATGAAAAGGTGAAAAACAGAAATTTTAATGTGGATGCAAAGGCATCTCTTTACACATGGCTCACTTCAATCCTACCCTGCCAAATGCCTTATCAACATTGCTATCTTTTCATGGCAGTTTGGATATCTTTCTATATGTATTAATTTAGTAGGAATTAGTGGACACATCTCTTTTTTGTTACGTGGTTTGTGACAGAACCATTGTTCTAAACTTACAGGTCAGCAGCATTCACAGCAGTTGATGGGCCTACTGGATTAGAAAATGCTCTCAGAGGGTCACTTATGTTGTGGAAATTTTATTAGGATGTGTTTTTAAAATATTGTAATATTGTCATCATGTCTCTCAGTGTCTAGATTTCTGCGTCACACTCGATTGGAGCATGACCCAGATTAAATCAGCGCTGAGGGTAAACCATTGGAGTAGATATCTTATGCGTGGCGGAGCAGTGTTTCCTTAGAGAGTGTATGTACGCCAGCTAGGGCCCCTGCGCGGTGCACGGATTTATTGCCGTGGCGTGTATGCACTTGCTTTGAGGATTATTTAAGATACATATCTGCCTTTTTGAAAGGAAATTGCGTTTGTATTTCTGATGCGTCTGATCAGCGCGCTGGAGATAGTATGGCATTGTCCCTGCAGATAAGCTTCCATTCATAGGAATCATAGTAACGTTATTGGGCATTGCTCACTGAGCAGTGCTGGATAAAGTTCGCTCCAGTGGTAATGGGAGATTGTGTTTGTGGGTCTGGAAATATGGCGGCTGTGCATACCTGTGGCAAGGATGAGTCATGTTCTGCTCATCTGTTATCGCTTCCTGTTTGACATCACTTCCTGTTTGACATCACTTCCTGTTTTGATTCTTTTGTTGAGAGAGAATAAAAGCTGCTGTAGGGAGAGACAAACGATCTCTTGGAACAGAATCTCCACGATGAAAGCGTCACCTTTTCTTGACTCTACAGAGGTACCTCCAGTCCTTGCACAAAAGAGCGTAATACACGTGCTTTTAAGCACGGGGAAATTCTTTGTGTTTGGCATACTTTGGCGCACTTTAGCGCAGCATGCATTTGTGTGTTTAACGAAGTGAATTTCCATAACACTTACCTACGCATTTCCAACACAGGAATGAGAAATGTCATTTCCAACACAGGAATGAGAAATGTCAGCTCTTTGGTGATTCGTGGTGAACTTTGTGGTTGCTGCTTGGTGGTGCACCTAGAAACTGGATAGTCATTGGCAAGTCTACACTTTACTTTCATGGTTGGAAAATCGGCGGCTAGCTGCATCATCCGAGACACATGTTCTGTCATTTGGGATGTATTGAACGATATGGTGATGGCCAAACCCACCAAGGAAGAATGGGAAAAGAGTGCCCAACTTTTTTTGAACGATGCAATTTTCCAAATTGTGTTGAAGCAATAAGTGGCAAACATATCCGCATCATCATGCCAATAACCAATGATGACGATCTAGACCTGCCAAAGAACTCCCCACTGCTGGGAACAACAAGTCCTGCTCTCCCCTTTGTTTTTGTAGGGGACGAGGCCAGGGGCGGACTGACAACACATGGGGCCCCTGGGCATTACAAGATTATGGGGCCCCCTTGTGCTCCGCCCATATACAAGCCCCACCTGCATAGACATTCTTGTGTCACAGAAAGTTTTTCTCGACACTATTTTTCAAATAATGGGCCAATTCACTAAAAAATGAATTGCTGGGGTACTGGTAGGAGAATTTCAAAATCTAGACCAATATAGGCAATTTGGAAAGTGAGCTAAATGGCAGAATGCATGGCAGACCTCGGACCAGAACCAAGACACGGCACACTTCAGGCCAGAACCAATACACGACTCACACTTAAGGCCGGAACCAATACACGACACACTTCAGGCCGAAATCAATACAGGGAACACTTCAGGCCAGAACCAATACACGGCAGACCTCAGGCCTGAACCTAATAGACGGCAGACCTGAGGCCGGAACCAATACACGGCAGACCTCAGGCCAGAACCAATACAAGGCAGACCTCAGGCCAGAACCAATACACTGCAGAACTCAGACCAGAACCAATACACTGCAGACCTCAGACCAGAACCAATACACTGCAGACCTCAGACCAGATCCAATACACTGCAGACCCCAGACCAGATCCAATGCACAGCAGACTGGGCAGTTAGAATGATGACATCTCCGGGATCAGCCATCACACGCAGTCTGGTCCCCATGGGATGTCACCTGCACACACGCGTTAATGGGCAGCTCCTTCCATGCCAGCACATGTGCTCATCTTTAGCAGGTCCAGCAGGTGGGTGCAGCAGATGCGGAGGGTCTCAGCAATGGCAGATGTAGAGGGTCTCAGCAGGGGCAGATGCGGAGTTCTCACCAGGGGTAGATTTTTTATCTGTTGGTATTATATAAGTTAATTATATAAGTTAATTATATAAATTATATAAGCCACCAGTTGCCCCACCTAACCCCTACCCTGCCCCGGCCTTTACAGCAAAAAGTCCTTTAATGACAAATTGCCATTCAGTACAAGCGCTTAGGTGTAGGGGTTAGGTGGGGCTTTCGAGGTCTATGAAGTACTTCACCCTGACCCCGGGCCTAGTCCGCCCCTGGGTCAGAATAATCCAGCACGTTATTAATATGAGTGCCCCACTCAATATGGCCACAAGCAAGGGGCATACTGAGTGGGGCAACTCAGATTAATAACGTCCAAAAGATGTGGACTGGGAGGAGGGGCTCTTTAAGACTGCTCAGAATCACACCGCTGAACGATCACCTCTTCTCCTGACCGCTCGAGCTTCATCTCCAGGAAGCGGGCACTCAGAGAGGAAGCTACGATCACACCTGTCAGTGTTCCCTCTCTCTGCTCCCGGCCGCTGCCGCTTCAGAGCGGCCAGAAGGAGAGAGAGGGAGCGATAACGGGTGTAATCAGAGCCGCCTCTCTGAGTGGAGCTGAAGCAGCCGGGACGAAAGAGAGTGAGCGCAGAGAGTTGGCTCCGGCTCTGGATGAAACACTACCGCCGAGGCAATCGCTCGCTTCTGTTCTCTCTTCTCCTTCTCGGGCTCGGCTGCTCTGTAGCTACAGCAGGCGAGAAAGAGAAGAGAAAACAGAAGCGAGCGATTGCCGCGGTGGTAGTGTTCCATCCCTAGTCCCGCCGGCGAGGCACCATTGCTGACATTCCTCGCGAGGGGGCGAGTGGAAAATTTGAGGCCTGAGTTAGGTGATTATATGTGCTGATAAACTATGATTCCATAAATATATCAAAAATGAGCTAGGGAGTTCAGGATTGAAATGATCAGCAAGTCTCTTTTCAGTCCTCAGAGCAATAGGCAGGAGTAGACCAAATGTTTCTGAGCTTCTGGCAGTCATAGAACAGGTAGGAATGCTAAAGTCTGCTCTCTGTCTGTACACAACCACCACAGCGTGACAAACCCCCCTCCTCCCCCGCTATCTCCGTGCTCTTTTCGGCGGCGCCACAGCCAAACTGGTAGATGCAGCTGTGTTAAAGCGTAGATGACAGTGTCTGTTGGATCCGGAAGGCGGGGGACACTGCCCCGCCACTTTAACACAGCCACATCTACTAGTTTGGCTGCGGCTCGGCCAAAAAACAGCAAGGAGATGGCGCACACAGCTGTCTCTCCTTCAGTGTCAACTCTAGGAACAATATATGGGGGGGCACATAAGATACCACAGTCAAATCTGGGGGGGGGCACAAATAATTTTCATTGCATGTCGCAACCGCTGGGCACCAAGAGCTGATTTAATTGCGGATGGCATTGGCACCGTGCGGTTGCGACTTGTAGTCCGATGCCGCCCACAATCCTGAATGGCCGGGTGATGTGAGGACTCACTAGTAAGTCCATGAAAGGGGTGACTGGCTGGGTGATGGTGCTCTCCTCCCACTGGACTCCCTACATAGTTCTGGCCTTACTCCGCTCCAGGTCCGGTACTTAGGCACTCTCGCCCACTGTAGATCGCCGCTGGCTGTCCATGCTTCTGGGCTGTGAGCTGTGGGAGGGGCCGGACAGTGTCAAAGTCAGTGTTCTATAATTTTTCTCGACCCTTTACATTTTCTCGACCGTGTCACTTCCGGTGGGGCCGAGTCATCCAATGTTTTCATGACCCCTTTTCTTCATGACATGCGCACCTGGAAGTGTATGGGTTGACGAAAATTATAGCACACTGGTAGTGGAGGGATGCCTTGTCAGTGCTGTGCACGTGCATGACTGCTGCAACCCTGGTAGTTCTGCCACTAACTCCAAGCTGTAGAGGGACTACAAATCTCAGCACATTATACAGAAATGCAGAATAATACCACCAGCTATAGAGGACTATAACTCTCAGAAATACATTGTACAGCAATACAGAATGGCTTTGGCTTTAGAGAACTACAATTCCAAGCAATACATTCCACAACAATGCAGAATACCATCAGCTATAGAGGACTATAAATCCCAGCAATACATTATACAGCAATGCAGAATAGCATCAGCTATAGATGAATACAAATCCCAGCAATACATATTACAGCAATGCAGAATAATATGAAGCTTCATACTCTATGTTGCTCTGGGTCTCAGGAGGGTTTTGCGGGCTCTAAGGAGGCCAATGTGAGCTCTCGGGTGGGGTTCAGAGAGTTTCACGGGTGTGTATGGGTGCAGCAGAGGCAGCTCCCTAATTAAGCTCTCAGTGCGGGCTCTCTGCTGGTCAGTGCAGGATCTGTGGTGGCCTGTGGTTATTAACTCAATACAGTTTTATCTTTTAGATTTAGTCAGAATTTTTTTGTGCGCTGATACGGATTTTAGTGTGTTTTATCAATTGAATTGTGTATTTTTATCAGTTTAATATTCATTTGTGAAACAATTATCGCAGGGCGTACAAATTTAGTATCACCATCTTTTTATTCTACCGGGCCTGCGCTTTCAGAAAATATATGGTTTGGGGGGTCTTTTACAAACGCTAGCAACGCAGCAGTTAAAAATCAAACCAATAGGAAAAAATTGCAGAAAATTCAAAAAT
>NW_017309151.1:3121-3485 GCF_000935625.1 Nanorana parkeri | reverse complement strand
AAAAAAAATCTCCAGGGTGGGGGGTGGGGCGGAGGAGCAAGCGTCGGCTGGCGGGGAAAAGCCACATGTTACAGGATGGCTGAGCGGTGAGGAGAACGGAGCCGCTGTCATCCTCTCAGTTTCCAGATGAAACTGTGCATGGCCGAGCGGGGGATCGATAAGTATCATTGATATTTACCGATCCTCTGTGCAGCACAAACTCCGGAGTGATCGTGTGATCACTCCAGTGTTTGTAAATAACTGGGGACACATAGGGGGTTATTCACAAAGCTGCCAAAGGCAGCCGTGTGAATAACCAACCCGAAGTGAAGCGAGCCGAACGCCGTTCGGCTATTCACTTCAGGCTTGTACAGCTGATTTCAGC
>NW_017309151.1:1967-2265 GCF_000935625.1 Nanorana parkeri | reverse complement strand
TAATTTTTTTACCTTTTCGCAAAAAGGCGCAATTTTAAATTTGCAAATATTTGTTATTTATTAACTCAATACAGTTTTATCTTTTAGATTTAGTCAGAATTTTTTTGTGCGCTGATACGGATTTTAGTGTGTTTTATCAATTGAATTGTGTATTTTTATCAGTTTAATATTCATTTGTGAAACAATTATCGCAGGGCGTACAAATTTAGTATCACCATCTTTTTATTCTACCGGGCCTGCGCTTTCAGAAAATATATGGTTTGGGGGGTCTTTTACAAACGCTAGCAACGCAGCAGTT
>NW_017309151.1:1001-1831 GCF_000935625.1 Nanorana parkeri | reverse complement strand
ATTTAAAAAAAATCTCCAGGGTTGGGGGTGGGGCGGAGGAGCAAGCGTCGGCTGGCGGGGAGAAGCCACATGTTACAGGATGGCTGAGCGGTGAGGAGAACGGAGCCGCTGTCATCCTCTCAGTTTCCAGATGAAACTGTGCATGGCCGAGCGGGGGATCGATAAGTATCATTGATATTTACCGATCCTCTGTGCAGCACAAACTCCGGAGTGATCGTGTGATCACTCCAGTGTTTGTAAATAACTGGGGACACATAGGGGGTTATTCACAAAGCTGCCAAAGGCAGCCGTGTGAATAACCAACCCGAAGTGAAGCGAGCCGAACGCTGTTCGGCTATTCACTTCAGGCTTGTGCAGCTGATTTCAGCAGACTACTCGTTGTTGTTCGGCCTATTCTCATAGGGCGCAAACAGCAGTGAGTGAATTTTCATAGGCCGCCGAGCGCCATTCGGCTCAGCTATTCTGCTCGGTACCTCTGTGGTACCGAGCAGAATAGAAAAAGTAGAAAAAAAGGAGAAAATGATTGGGCGGAGTTAGCAGTGACCGCTAGCTCCGCCCAACTGTTTTCTATTGGACGGGACCAGCTGTCATTACAATGAGAGCTTGTCGGAGCCGGCGGTCATATCAAAGCCGGCTCCGACAAGCTCTCATGACAGTCCAGGGCGCCTGGTTACTAGGTAACCAGGAGATGCTGAACTGTCATTGCACACTGAGAACCTGGCGGAGCCGCTGGGATATAATGGCGGTTCCGCCAGGTTCTCAGTGTGTAATGGCAGTCCAGCATCCCCTGGTTACTAGGTAACCAGGAGATGCTGAACTGTCATTACACA
>NW_017309151.1:0-989 GCF_000935625.1 Nanorana parkeri | reverse complement strand
CATAAAATTTATTGTTTGGGGGGTCTTTGACAAACGCTAGTAACCCAGCAGCTGAAAATCAAATCAATAGGAAAAAATTGCAAAAATGGCTTGGCCAGCTGATTTGAAAAATGTTCCGGAGGGCTTGGCAGCGAAATGGTTAAAACCTGAAAGGACTGGTTTTAATGAAGCTTTTGTACAGTCTGCTGATTTGTATAAGAAGTAATGTATAAAATACCTTTCATACCTTAGAAACTGGTCAGAGGCGTAACTAGAACCTTCAGGGCCCCGGTGCAAGAAACCACCCCAGCCGCCATGGCACCGCATGGTTAACAGAAAGGCGGGACCTCAGGCAGCCGCTTGTTTAAAATTTTAGTGCCGGTGTTCTGTCGAGAACGCTGACCCAGTATCTGCGTTTACATACAGACAGGATTATCGAGGAAACCGGCATTTATTTACAAAATATTCGTTTGTAATGGTTAATTGTGACCGTTAATAATATGCCGTCCATGGCAGTAAATGATGGAAGGCAGTAAATGATGGAATAATATTAACGGTCACAATTAACGATTTAAACGAAATACTTTGTAGATAAATCCCGGTTTGTTCAATAATACTGGTCTGTGCGCAAGCGCAGATGCTGAGGTCGGCAAATTCGACTAGGCCGGCGTTCTCGACAGACCACCCGTATCTGCGCTTAGTATCGGGGAATTTTCACGAGTATGAGTACTTGTGAAAATGCCCAGTATCGGCACTGGTGCTTTCCTACTTAATAATATAATGTATTGCTGGGACTTGTAGTCCCACACAGGTGGAGCTATTCTGCATTGCTGTATAATCATCATACAGCAATGCCGAATACCACCAGCAATGCATAAAAGTGAGCACTATATCACCAGCATCACACACACACACAAACATACACACTTCCCTGTGCATTGAAGAACCTGGCCTTCAGGGGCAGAAGGCAGAGCAAATCCGGTCCTGGGTGCAGAGGGTTTCAGGAGGGG
>NW_017309150.1:91681-95394 GCF_000935625.1 Nanorana parkeri | reverse complement strand
CGGGATCTCTATATGCAGAATCCTCCGATCAATATTCCGAGCCTCGGAATCTCTATATGCGGAAAAATCCGATCAATATTCCGAGTCTCGGGATCTCTGTATGCGGGATCCTCCGATCAATATTCCGAGTCTCGGGATCTCTGTATGCGTGATCCTCCGATCAATATTCCGAGTCTCGGGATCTCTGTATGCGGGATCCTCCGATCAATATTCCGAGTCTCGGGATCTTTATATGCGGAATCCTCCGATCAATATTTTCCGAGTCTTGGGATCTCTATATGTGGAATCCTCCGATCAATATTCCGAGTCTCGGGATCTCTATATGCGAAATCCTCCGATCAATATTCCGAGCCTCGGGATCTCTATATGCGAAAACCTCCGATCAATATTCCGAGTCTCGGGATCTCTGTATGCGGGATCCTCCGATCAATATTCCGAGTCTCGGGATCTCTGTATGCGCGATCCTACGATCAATATTCCGGGTCTCGGATCTCTATATGCGGAATCCTCCGATCAATATTTTCCGAGTCTTGGGATCTCTATATGTGGAATCCTCCGATCAATATTCCGGGTCTCGGATCTCTATATGCGGAATCCTCCGATCAATATTTTCCGAGTCTTGGGATCTCTATATGTGGAATCCTCCGATCAATATTCCGGGTCTCGGATCTCTATATGCGGAATCCTCCGATCAATATTTTCCGAGTCTTGGGATCTCTATATGTGGAATCCTCCGATCAATATTCCGGGTCTCGGATCTCTATATGCGGAATCCTCCGATCAATATTCCGAGCCTCGGGATCTCTATATGCGAAAACCTCCGATCAATATTCCGAGTCTCGGGATCTCTGTATGCGGGATCCTCCGATCAATATTCCGAGTCTCGGGATCTCTGTATGCGCGATCCTACGATCAATATTCCGGGTCTCGGATCTCTATATGCGGAATCCTCGGATCAATATTCCGTGTCTCGGGATCTCTATATGCGGAATCCACCGATCAATATTCCGAGTCTCGGGATCCGATTGTTACTTCTTGTCACATTGTAGGACAGAAGCAGTGATGGTTTCCATAGTAACGGCTGAAATGTTACTTCTCATTCCCGCCTCCAGTCACTCCGGACACGCGGTGGGATTCGGTGGCTACAAATGTATCAAATCATTTCTCTTCTGTAGGATTGCCGGGATCTGGGGAGACATCGAGTCCAACCCAACTCCATTTCTGGGGGTGCAGATAGGCAGCGCAGGGCGGGCATGTGATGTCATTTCCTGTGGTACCCAGAAGATCGTCACATGGCATCCTCCAATAGGCTCCTGCTCCCTACAAATACAGTGCTGCTGCCATAGGCTGTCATTGACGGCTCATTAGGGTGTCGGCTGCCCCTCAGTGACCAGAGTCCACCCACCTCCATGACACTTCAAAGTGGTCACCAACATTGAGGTGCCACTCCTCCTCCCCGAACTTCCTGCCGACCGTCTTCCTTCTCCTAGTAAAACCGCCGACTGTGTTTACCTCCTGTGCTCCTCGGCTCCCCTAGTGGCCATAACGTATTATTACAACACACTGCATTCAAACTGGGGAGAATATACTGGATGTAAAAAGCGCTCGTCTTTGGCATTATTCACCCAAAACGAACGTTCACAGATATTCACCTATGTGAATAGACCCCTTAATGTGAAAAAGGTGGATGACCTCTGGACTATGGTGTCCCATCTCAGCCTCCAACTCTGCCTGACCTTTCCGGGGTACAATCAGAACAGCGAGGAGGACAGACGGCAGATGTGGTTTCTGGTAACTCTTGATTGGTCCTTTCTTTCCACCAGTCCAGGGACTTCCAGCTTTAGAAGGAAAATGGTGGAATTCTGTTGACCCTAAATACATATACACACACCACAGCCCATCCACTACATGGCCAAAAGTATGTGAACCCCTCCCCCTACCAAAAAGAGTTTCGATGTTCCCAGTAAAGGGTCCTCATAATCCACCATCATACAAAGACATTGTAGACAATTGGGCTTTCCAATCTTGTGGTCACAGTTTGGTGAAGACCCTTTTCTGTTCCACCATGACTGTCCCCTGTGTACAAAGCCAGCTCCATAAACACATGGTGTGACCAGTTTGGTGGAGGAACTCGAATGTACTGCACAGAGCCCCGACCTCAGCCTACTGAAGACCTTTGGGATGAATTGGAACTCCGATTATAAGCCAGGTCTTCTCATCCAACGTCAGTATCTGACCTCACAAATGGGCACAAGTATGTGGACCCCCCTCATCTGTTCCACCATGACTGTCCCCTGTGTACAAAGACAGCTCCATAAAGACACGGTGTGACCAGTCCTGGCCTCACCCCTACTGAACACCTTTGGAGGAATTGGAACCAGACTGAGTCAGGTCTTCTCATCCAACATGGGGTGACCAGTTTGGTGGAGGAACTCGAGTGTCCTGCACAGAGCCCCGACCTCATCCCTACTGACCACCTTTGGCATGAATTGGAACACCGATTGTGAGTCTGACCTTTTTACCCGACATCAGAACCTGGCCTCACAAATGGGGCAAACTCCCACAGAACCCTCCAGAATCTTGTGGAAAGCCTCCCCAGGAGGCTGTTATAACCATAATGGGGGTAGGGGGCAACTCCATATTAATGCCCATGTTTTGAATTGGGATGGGTGTGATGGTCTGGTGTCCTCAAATATTTGGCCAATTAGTGTAATTCTCCAGTTCTTTAAAAGGAGAACTATGGGGTCAGGGCTTTTCCCCATAGTTATGGTAACGGGAGGACACAAACTAGCGTCCTCCCGTCACTCAGAGCTCAGTATATAGAGAGCGACAGCTCGCGGTATACTGAGACGCCGCAGCCGGGACAGATTCCGACATTTCTGTCTGGATCCGCCCAGCTGCGTGAGTGACAGCCGGCTCTGCCTATCTAGAGGCAGAGCCAGCTGTACCCGCCCCCTCCCCCGTCCGTTCCGCCAGTCAGCGCTGGAGGATCGGAGCCGGGAGGGGGGGAATACCTGCAGGGAGCCGTGAGTGACAGTCACTGCTCTCTGCAGGGACAGGATCGAGAAGTGAGCGAACGCCGGTATGTGTTCCCTCACTTCACGATCTATTGAGCCGACCTGTGACAGTCTCATTGTGTAAATCACTCGCCTCATAGATCTCCTTTAAGGAGACGGGAGCATCATAATCAAGACATGAAAACAGGAACGGAGGAGAAGGGTTATGAGCGGAGGTCTGCGTTCCGCCAATCACTGCGTATAGTTTTTTGAGCTCAATACCCCTGCCAATCAGTGGGCTCCCTTCCTGTTACCCTCTGCACCCCAACAGTGATACAATGTAACAATGAGGAGAGAAGGGGGGAGGTTCCAATAAAGATTGCACACAGAGGGCGAGCAGTGTGCCGCGATAGGATCAGATTACATGCTGCCTGTTCATTCTGACTTGGTCAACCATTCAGAGCACTTCGGTTGCATTGCATGCTTGTATACTCCCCGTTCACTCCCGGCATTATATATACAGCGAGTGGCCGGATTATTATATACACCGAGTGACCGGATTATTATATACACCGAGTGGCCGGATTATTATATACACCGAGTGGCCGGATTATTATATACACTGAGTGGCCGGATTATTATATACACCGAGTGGCCGGATTATTATGTACACCGAGTGGCCGGATTATTATATACACCGAGTGGCCGGATTATTAT
>NW_017309150.1:90857-91326 GCF_000935625.1 Nanorana parkeri | reverse complement strand
CCATATATGACGAGCATTACATTGTATGACATGCAACGCCAGATACAAAGAGTTGATTCCGTCTGTCACACCCCCTTTAAGTGGTAATAAACGGTGATGGGCGGAGCCATGTGGGCTACACCAAGAGTTTCAGTTTAAAAACTTTTTTTTTATTCGGATTTTCCTTTTTATTTTTTTTTACAGTATTTCCAAAAAAATTCGGGTGAAAGTACAAAAAAATTCAGCTGCGCGCTGCGAAGGTTTTCATCGTTTTTTTTTTTTCGTTGTCTTATAAGAAATCACACATCGCGGTAGAACAAGGGCAAACGTGGGCCGACTGGAGCGGAAAAAACGGAAACACGCGGGGCACACACGCACACGCCAAACAACACGCATCACATGTCTAATGCTCGTCTACTTCTCTTACGGGGGGGGAGGGGGCAGTGAGCGTCAGGCTCCAAGCAGCCTTCTCCACCGTCGGTTTCTGGAC
>NW_017309150.1:89793-90309 GCF_000935625.1 Nanorana parkeri | reverse complement strand
ACCTCTCCCCGGGCCTCAGACATCTGCCTAGGTGGCCTTGTAGATGGTCCGGATTTGCCTAAATGTCTTCTACTGGGGCAATATTTTGCAAGCATTCGACGTTGTGGACATTTTATATACAATACCAATACAAGCAGGGCCGGATTTACTCTCTCTGCTGCCCCAAGGCCAGGTTCCTCAATGTGCCCCCCCTACCGGCCAAACCCCTCCCCCTTCCCCATGGAGAGTGGCAGACCTGCAGGCTGCATACAAGTGATCTCGGCGACATTGCCGGGATCACTTGTACAAAACAAGCGGCGGCTTCCCCACTGTACATTTAGCTCTGCTTGCCCAAAGCCGGGCTAAATGTAGAGAACTACCCGCTCGGCGTCCAGAACTGCATGTCCCCGGCATTGGGAGATAGAAATTCCACACCCCTGCTGCCCCTCTACTCCTTGCTGCTCCTCCACTCCTTGCTGCTCCTCCACTCCCTGCTGCCCCTCTACTCCCTGCTGCCCCTCTACTCCCTGCTGCCCC
>NW_017309150.1:79414-88457 GCF_000935625.1 Nanorana parkeri | reverse complement strand
GCTCAGGAGAACGGCCGCTACGCGCCATACAAAGAGGAAACATTTATGGATGATCTTCATCATTGATTTCCGGACCTCCAGGGTCGGCGATGGGTACTGATATCCGACCAATCGCCAACATCCGGGGGCCGCTGCCAGCCGATCACTGACCCCTGGCTGATCCCTGGCTGGCCAATCATGAACTCGGCTTCCTGTCATTTATCATTGAGCAAACCTCAAGAAACATTATTGCCGATCCAACATCCTGTCAGCCAGCCAATCGCAGGCATCGGACAAGAGGCGACTTCCTCTGGCCGAGTCTTCATTTATTGATTTTGTGGTTATTGGAATCTATTGGATGTGACAACTTCTTTCTGGGCCACTTTCTTACCAAAATTTCCCCTAGTGGTAGAGATGGAGAATGGGGGCCCAGACAAGGATCAAGGAAGCAACTTTGCCCCCCTCCCCCCATCATCCTTTCATCTGGTTCCTGATTTAATGGAGGAGAATGAAGGTTGTATGTGGACCTCCCAAACACTCACCGGGCCTCAGACATCTGCCTAGGTGGCCTTGTAGATGGTCCGGATTTGCCTAAATGTCTTCTACTGGGGCAATATTTTGCAAGCATTCGACGTTGTGGACATTTTATATACAATACCAATACAAGCAGGGCCGGATTTACTCTCTCTGCTGCCCCAAGGCCAGGTTCCTCAATGTGCCCCCCCTACCGGCCAAACCCCTCCCCCTTCCCCATGGAGAGTGGCAGACCTGCAGGCTGCATACAAGTGATCTCGGCGACATTGCCGGGATCACTTGTACAAAACAAGCGGCGGCTTCCCCACTGTACATTTAGCTCTGCTTGCCCAAAGCCGGGCTAAATGTAGAGAACTACCCGCTCGGCGTCCAGAACTGCATGTCCCCGGCATTGGGAGATAGAAATTCCACACCCCTGCTGCCCCTCTACTCCTTGCTGCTCCTCCACTCCTTGCTGCTCCTCCACTCCCTGCTGCCCCTCTACTCCCTGCTGCCCCTCTACTCCCTGCTGCCCCTCCACTCCCTGCTGCCCCGAGGCCGGGCCTTGGTTGGCCTTGTGGGAAATCCGGCCCTGAATACAATGACTATTGACACAAGTTTAGCGTATACTTGTATGACGGGAGCGTTCCGGGGGAAGAGACGGATCCCATCTATGCCTCCCAGCAGGTGGTGAATGGGGCCCAGGGCTACCTTGAGCTGTACCACCCTGGTGAAGTACTAGTTGATGCAACGGCCACGTTTTACAGCCTCGTTGTCGACGTCGAGGCCAGTCAGGGTAGATGGTGGCGCTCCCTCCTCGCCACCCACAGTTCCTTCACCCTAATTGAACGCGCTGTGTCCATATTAACAGTTATTTATACCTCGGCTCCGATCCGGAAAAGAGGATTACATCAGGATAAGTCTTAAGATGTTACGTTCCCGTAAGGTAACGCGGCCGGAGGGGGTGCGGATTACCGAGAGCTCCTTCCCGTGTCCACCGAAAAACCTCTGCTGTTCAAGTGGCTGGAGGTCTTCAACTTTAAGATTGTATCAAACTCAAAGCCGACCCCACCCCCCGCCGTCGTACTTTATTGGGGTTTTCAATCATATAAACCAAAATATTGATTGTCCATTTCTATTATCTTTTCCTTTTCTATGTTGTCCTTCTGATGTTCCTCAGACAGATCACTCATAGTTACATAGTATTTGAGTCCATCAAGTCCAACCTATTGCGTGTATGCATTTTAGCTCATTCTATACTTTAGCAGCTTACAAGCTGAGGACAGGAAGACTTGAGGTCACCGTGTAAGGAGGACCTGAGGGCTGTAGGAAAAGGTTCTTTACCCGAAGATCCGCTGACCCAAATCACATTTTTAGCTTGCTGTAAACCCAAAGAGCCAAGAGCGGACACGCTGGGCAACGCCTGAGCGCTCGGGATGGAGTTTAAGGCTTCAATGTAGGCGCTGCAGCCCCAAGCAGATGCCTTCAAGTATTATTGAGGTGACTTGTCCTCAGGAGGGTTCTTCATTGATGGGAGGCCGGGGGAGCTACCACAAGGGAAACGCCGGCCAAAATTTGACTATAATTTGCGGGTACAACCTGATGATCTTCATCATTGATTTCCGGACCTCCAGGGTCGGCGATGGGTACTGATATCCGACCAATCGCCAACATCCGGGGGCCGCTGCCAGCCGATCACTGACCCCTGGCTGATCCCTGGCTGGCCAATCATGAACTCGGCTTCCTGTCATTTATCATTGAGCAAACCTCAAGAAACATTATTGCCGATCCAACATCCTGTCAGCCAGCCAATCGCAGGCATCGGACAAGAGGCGACTTCCTCTGGCCGAGTCTTCATTTATTGATTTTGTGGTTATTGGAATCTATTGGATGTGACAACTTCTTTCTGGGCCACTTTCTTACCAAAATTTCCCCTAGTGGTAGAGATGGAGAATGGGGGCCCAGACAAGGATCAAGGAAGCAACTTTGCCCCCCTCCCCCCATCATCCTTTCATCTGGTTCCTGATTTAATGGAGGAGAATGAAGGTTGTATGTGGACCTCCCAAACACTCACCGGGCCTCAGACATCTGCCTAGGTGGCCTTGTAGATGGTCCGGATTTGCCTAAATGTCTTCTACTGGGGCAATATTTTGCAAGCATTCGACGTTGTGGACATTTTATATACAATACCAATACAAGCAGGGCCGGATTTACTCTCTCTGCTGCCCCAAGGCCAGGTTCCTCAATGTGCCCCCCCTACCGGCCAAACCCCTCCCCCTTCCCCATGGAGAGTGGCAGACCTGCAGGCTGCATACAAGTGATCTCGGCGACATTGCCGGGATCACTTGTACAAAACAAGCGGCGGCTTCCCCACTGTACATTTAGCTCTGCTTGCCCAAAGCCGGGCTAAATGTAGAGAACTACCCGCTCGGCGTCCAGAACTGCATGTCCCCGGCATTGGGAGATAGAAATTCCACACCCCTGCTGCCCCTCTACTCCTTGCTGCTCCTCCACTCCTTGCTGCTCCTCCACTCCCTGCTGCCCCTCTACTCCCTGCTGCCCCTCTACTCCCTGCTGCCCCTCCACTCCCTGCTGCCCCGAGGCCGGGCCTTGGTTGGCCTTGTGGGAAATCCGGCCCTGAATACAATGACTATTGACACAAGTTTAGCGTATACTTGTATGACGGGAGCGTTCCGGGGGAAGAGACGGATCCCATCTATGCCTCCCAGCAGGTGGTGAATGGGGCCCAGGGCTACCTTGAGCTGTACCACCCTGGTGAAGTACTAGTTGATGCAACGGCCACGTTTTACAGCCTCGTTGTCGACGTCGAGGCCAGTCAGGGTAGATGGTGGCGCTCCCTCCTCGCCACCCACAGTTCCTTCACCCTAATTGAACGCGCTGTGTCCATATTAACAGTTATTTATACCTCGGCTCCGATCCGGAAAAGAGGATTACATCAGGATAAGTCTTAAGATGTTACGTTCCCGTAAGGTAACGCGGCCGGAGGGGGTGCGGATTACCGAGAGCTCCTTCCCGTGTCCACCGAAAAACCTCTGCTGTTCAAGTGGCTGGAGGTCTTCAACTTTAAGATTGTATCAAACTCAAAGCCGACCCCACCCCCCGCCGTCGTACTTTATTGGGGTTTTCAATCATATAAACCAAAATATTGATTGTCCATTTCTATTATCTTTTCCTTTTCTATGTTGTCCTTCTGATGTTCCTCAGACAGATCACTCATAGTTACATAGTATTTGAGTCCATCAAGTCCAACCTATTGCGTGTATGCATTTTAGCTCATTCTATACTTTAGCAGCTTACAAGCTGAGGACAGGAAGACTTGAGGTCACCGTGTAAGGAGGACCTGAGGGCTGTAGGAAAAGGTTCTTTACCCGAAGATCCGCTGACCCAAATCACATTTTTAGCTTGCTGTAAACCCAAAGAGCCAAGAGCGGACACGCTGGGCAACGCCTGAGCGCTCGGGATGGAGTTTAAGGCTTCAATGTAGGCGCTGCAGCCCCAAGCAGATGCCTTCAAGTATTATTGAGGTGACTTGTCCTCAGGAGGGTTCTTCATTGATGGGAGGCCGGGGGAGCTACCACAAGGGAAACGCCGGCCAAAATTTGACTATAATTTGCGGGTACAACCACGCTATACGGACTCGGAGGAGCGAGGACCACAATGTTCCCGTGACTCACTCCCTAATCTTTAATATACCTTTTTTTATGGTGGGAACACCGATGTTCTTCAAAGCTTGAAAGGGGATCAAAATTAGATCCACCGTACAGGAAGGAAGAAGGTTATTATGAATATTGGGGGCCTTTTGTAGGACGAAACCCAAACCACAGGACTGGCGGACAAGGGTTTCATCCAGATACACTGATTGGAGGCTTCACTGAAGCACTTAGCTTTGATGGTCTGATATTCAAAACTTGGGTTCCTCTACTACCAGCTGGGGGCCATGCACTTAGGTTTGGTGAATAGTCAAATGTTCTGGCTTCTCAGTGCTTGTTCTTGAGTGACTGAGAGGAAGGGGAGATTGAGGGTCTCACTGGGTTGTAGTCCAATCACCACAGATCAGACTACCCATTCTCGGCCCCTCAGTAGGACACTATAGAGCGAAGACACAGACTGAGTTACATAAGGACGTAGACAACTTTTACATTTCTCTTGCGTGTCTTCCATGTTTTATTAGTTGTATTTCATGTGTAACAATTTCAAGTTCCCCGTCCTTGTGGACAGTTTTAGATGAAGGAATGTGATGAGCGTCTCTGCGTAAGGACTGCTGAGGTACACTCAGTTGACCCCCCCAAAAAAGTGTGAAATTTTAATTGGCAACAATGTCTTAAAAAAAAGACGGCGATTAAATGTAAGATCTCCGCAAGACAAATCCATCCAAAATTTCGGGAGGCAAAGCCACGATCAACCGAATGGGGACCTGCCCGGACCAATGACTGGCCACCAGGACCCCCTCAGCCGGTAGAGGAATGCATTGTGGCCTTTGATTCCTCCGGATTCAGCAGATATTTTCTCTGTTTTAGTCCATTCACAGCTTGCGTTGCTGCAGCTCGCTCTGCTGTGCGTTCCTCTCTTGTATCAGTTGTAGGTTCCTTCACATTGGCATTGGACCTCCTAAGCTACTTTTGCATTCCCGTTGACTCGTATGGAGAAGGAAAGCGGTTCTGAACCCGAACAGGAGCCCACGTACGCAGGGCCCCCGAACCCGATAAATGTTTCCTCTTTGCAGCGTTTACTCCCATGAGACACCGGGTGACGCAATCTAACTCCGCCCACACGCTGTGCACCAGCTGTGCTCATTCATCACCTCCATAACACGGGTTCATCTTTCTGCATATCTCTGTACAAAATACACCAAAGCATGCCAGGGGGGGAGGGGTCGGGGGCACATTAGAGGGGTGGTGTGGTAAATGAGTCAGGAAAACCCCTTGCAGTGCTGGAGGGGGACGTGGCCTGTGCCGCCACCGCCTCCTCCAGCGCTGGAGAGGTTCAGAGAAGATGGCGCACGCATCTTCCGCCAGGTTCCTCCGTGAAATCCTTTTTCTCATGTCAGGTTGTTAAGGACGCAGTTGACGTCCACAATGTCTGGATCCCCTTTGCTGCACTCGTGCTTCGGCGAGAGAGAGTTCTGGATGTTAAAGGGTTCTTCGTCCTTCAGGCAAACCTTGGGCAGATCCTGGACCTTCTGAGGAGCGTTGGGGTCCTCCTGGAAAACAAAAAGGATGCTGTGAGCTGGATAAAGCGCTGAGGGGGTCTGGTGCAGAGTCGTGGCTGCCCCCCAGAAGTCAATTGTCATGTGGATTCTATGGGGGATTTCTAGGTACATGATGCATGGGTCATACTTAATTAGGTGGGGTCTGGTGTGGACCCATGGCTGTTCCCCAGGACTTGCTTGTCATGTGCATTCTGTGGGGTATTTGCAGATACGTCATGCATGGGTCATACTTAAAAAAAATTGGGTCTGGTGAGGACATATTGCTGCCCCCAGATGTGGCCTGTCATGTGGATCCTGTGGGGGATTTGTAGATACGTCGTGCTTGGGTGTTACTTAAATAAATGGGGTCTGGTGAGGACCCATGGCTGTCCCCCAGAAGTTGCTTGTCATGCAGCTTCTGGGGGGGATTTGTGGATATGTCATGGATGGGCCATACATAATTGAGTGGGATCTGGTGAGGAGCCATGGTTGCCCCCAGAAGTTGCTTGTCATGTAGATTCTGGGGGGATTTGTAGATACGTCATGCATGGATCATACTTGAATAAATGGGGTCTGGTGTGGACCCATGGCTGCCCCCCAGAAGTTGCTTGTTATGTAGATTCTGGGGGGGATTTGTGGATATGTCATGCATGGGTCATACATAATTGAGTGGGATCTGGTGCGGAGCCATGGCTGCCCCCAGAAGTTGCTTGTCATGTGGATTCTGCAGGGGATTTGTAGATACGTCATGCATGGGCCATACTTAATTGAGTGGGGTGTGGTGTGGACTATTGCTGCCCCCCAGAAGTTGCTTGTCATGAAGATTCTGGGGGGGGGGATTTGTGGATACATCATACATGGGTCATACATAATTGAGTGGGATCTGGTGAGGAGCCATGGTTGCCCCCAGAAGTTGCTTGTCATGTAGATTCTGGGGGGATTTGTAGATACGTCATGCATGGATCATACTTGAATAAATGGGGTCTGGTGTGGACCCATGGCTGCCCCCCAGAAGTTGCTTGTCATGTAGATTCTGGGGGGGATTTCTGGCTATGTGATGCATGGGCCATACTTAATTGAGTGGGGTCTGGTGGGGACCCATAGCTGCCCTCCAGAAGTTACCTGTCATGTGGATTAATTAGGTGGGGTCTGTTGTGGACATATTGCTGCCCCCCAGAACTTGCTTGTCATGTAGATTCTGGGGGGATGTGTGGATACATCATGCATGGGTCATACTTAAATAAATGGGGTCTGGTGTGGACCTATTGCTGCCCCCAGAAGTTGCTTGTCATGTGGATTCTGTGGGGGATTTCTGGGTATGTGATGCATGGGCCATACTTAATTGGGTGGGGTCTGGTGCAGACCCATGGCTGCCCCCCAGGATTTGCCTGTCATGTGGATTAATGAAGTGGGGTCTGGTGTGGACATATTGCTGCCCCACAGAAGTTACTTGTCATGTGGATCCTGTGGGGGATTTGTGGATACGTCATGCATGGGTCATACATAATTAAGTGGGGTCTAGTTTGGACATATGGCTGCCCCCAGAAGTTGCGTGTCATGTAGATTCTGGGGGCGGCATTTGCGGATACGTCATGCATGAGTCATACTTCCCCTCTTCATTTAGTTCTATAGGCAGAGTGAGGTGCGAGGCGTTTGTGAGAAATATATATATTGGTAATCTTGTGTGTTCAGCTTTAAAGATCGTTCCGCTGACTCTGTACATGCCAATAAAGTTGTGCAAATTGTCAATAAAAATACATTGAAATCATAATAATTATTATTAACAAAGAAGAAATAAAATCAAAAACATCTCACAGTCTCCAATCATTGTGGATCTATGTACACATGTGTGTCATGTATACACTAAATCGCCAAATGTATTGGTCCCCTCCCCCTCCAAATCATGTGATTCAGGTGTTCCGTGACCATTATAAATAGGGAAGCGGGTTGGTTACCACGACAGTAGAAGTGATTGGGAAGATTCGGGGAAACAACGCGATGTAACAGCCTTGGAACGCGGGATGATTGTTGGCGCTCGGAGCCATGGAGCGAGTATCAGCAAAACAGCAGAATGCGTTACATGTTCAGGAGCGGCTCATTGTTAAAGTGTTTAAAGACCGGACTGTCAGCCGAAAATCTGGGTCTGGACGTGCGAATTGTGGCCGTCAGCGACTAGTCAATGTTAGGGCAGAACGGGGGAGGGGCAACAGTACATCAAATGGCTGCAGATATTAATCAGGGATCCTCTCCAATGATCTCTGAACGCACTGTTGGCCGTACACTGCGTCGTATGGGATATGGAAGCCGAAGGCCGGTTCCAACACCTTTGCTGTCTGCAGGTAACAAGATAAAGCGTCTCCGATTCGCGCAGGAACACAAGGATTGGACAGTCGAGCGTTGGAAGGATGAATCACGTCATGTGGTCCGATGAATCACGTTTCCGGTTGCATCATGCAGATGGCAGAGTGACAATTTGGCGGCAGGAAAGCATGCACCCCACATGCATGAGTACAACCCTTCAAGCTGGTGGGGGCGGAGTTATGGTTTGGGGGCGTGTTTTCCCGGCATGATTTGGGCCCTTTAATCCGTCTAAATAGCACAACATACCAAAGTATCGTCGCCGATCAACTCCATCCGATCACGTTGACGGCGTATCCCAATGGAGACGGCTTCTTCCAACAAGACAATGCGCCATGCCGCGGCGCTCGTATTGTGCAGGAGCGGTTTCAGGAACACGAGGGAGACTTCACCTTGCTTAGGGGGCCCCCGCAATCACCAGATCTCAATCCAATTGCAGCATTTGTGGGACGGAGTTGAAAGAGCCAATCAGGCAGCTGGTTCCACAACCAACAAATCTCTCTGAACTGGACGGCGCTATTCATCAGGCGCGGCGTCGGATTCCTCGCATCGCCTTTCACAATCTCGCGGAGTCAATGCCAAGAAGAATCGCCGCACTATGGAAGGCAAAAGGCGGCCCTACGAAGTACTGATGGGGGGAGGGGCATAGTAATCTGGCCGCTCGGTGTATATATTATGTGTGTACAGAGTTTATTTTATAAATATTTGACTTTTACTGCTTTTTCTCTCTTATACACAGCGATCCTGAAGTGTTGTAAACAGCAAAGTGGAAGGTTTCTTTGTATCGTTGTGAGTAGGGATACAACGATACCGATACTAGTATCGGTATAGGTGCCGATACCGAGTATTTGGGTGAGTACTCGTACTCGCCCCAAATGCTCCGATACCTAGCACGAGTACTTCCTGTATCAGGAAGCCACCCGGTTTCCTGATTGGCCAGGAAACGGCTCCATGCTCTCTCGTCACTTGTGATAGAGAGAAAAA
>NW_017309150.1:74264-77041 GCF_000935625.1 Nanorana parkeri | reverse complement strand
TTAAAGACCGGACTGTCAGACGAAAATCTGGGTCTGGACGTGCGAATTGTGGCCGTCAGCGACTAGTCAATGTTAGGGCAGAACGGGGGAGGGGCAACAGTACATCAAATGGCTGCAGATATTAATCAGGGATCCTCTCCAATGATCTCTGAACGCACTGTTGGCCGTACACTGCGTCGTATGGGATATGGAAGCCGAAGGCCGGTTCCAACACCTTTGCTGTCTGCAGGTAACAAGATAAAGCGTCTCCGATTCGCGCAGGAACACAAGGATTGGACAGTCGAGCGTTGGAAGGATGAATCACGTCATGTGGTCCGATGAATCACGTTTCCGGTTGCATCATGCAGATGGCAGAGTGACAATTTGGCGGCAGGAAAGCATGCACCCCACATGCATGAGTACAACCCTTCAAGCTGGTGGGGGCGGAGTTATGGTTTGGGGGCGTGTTTTCCCGGCATGATTTGGGCCCTTTAATCCGTCTAAATAGCACAACATACCAAAGTATCGTCGCCGATCAACTCCATCCGATCACGTTGACGGCGTATCCCAATGGAGACGGCTTCTTCCAACAAGACAATGCGCCATGCCGCGGCGCTCGTATTGTGCAGGAGCGGTTTCAGGAACACGAGGGAGACTTCACCTTGCTTAGGGGGCCCCCGCAATCACCAGATCTCAATCCAATTGCAGCATTTGTGGGACGGAGTTGAAAGAGCCAATCAGGCAGCTGGTTCCACAACCAACAAATCTCTCTGAACTGGACGGCGCTATTCATCAGGCGCGGCGTCGGATTCCTCGCATCGCCTTTCACAATCTCGCGGAGTCAATGCCAAGAAGAATCGCCGCACTATGGAAGGCAAAAGGCGGCCCTACGAAGTACTGATGGGGGGAGGGGCATAGTAATCTGGCCGCTCGGTGTATATATTATGTGTGTACAGAGTTTATTTTATAAATATTTGACTTTTACTGCTTTTTCTCTCTTATACACAGCGATCCTGAAGTGTTGTAAACAGCAAAGTGGAAGGTTTCTTTGTATCGTTGTGAGTAGGGATACAACGATACCGATACTAGTATCGGTATAGGTGCCGATACCGAGTATTTGGGTGAGTACTCGTACTCGCCCCAAATGCGCCGATACCTAGCACGAGTACTTCCTGTATCAGGAAGCCACCCGGTTTCCTGATTGGCCAGGAAACGGCTCCATGCTCTCTCGTCACTTGTGATAGAGAGAACATGGAGCCGACTTCCCGGCCAATCAGGAAGCCGGGTAGCGTGCAATGACGCGCTGCCCGGCTTCCCGATTGGTCAGGAAGCTAGCAAATCCGGAAGCATTCTGATTGGCCGGGGAGCCGGCGTCGTGCTCCCTCGTCATCTCATGAATCATAATATTAAGAAATTGACCTTAAAGCATTAGTTTGTATTGCTTTAGAAAAAAATGTGACCTGTCCCTTTAAGAAAAAGTATCGGTAAGTGGTATCGGTGAGTACTTGATCAAAAGTATCGGTACTCGTACTCGGTCTTAAAAAAGTGGTATCGGTGCATCCCTAGTTGTGAGTGAATGTTCAATTCATGTCGGCTGCTGCTTTTGCTGGGTGTTCTCCTTTAATAAGATGACAACAACAATATCCCACCAAATCCCAATGCTGCAGGAGCGTTGTCACCCACAGGCAGCCGCGTTTTCGCCCCCTCCCCGCTGGTTGGTTGACAGCCGATCCGACCCTTTAGCGGCTGACACCGGGGAATTCTGTAATTGCCGCTCTTGCTGGCCAGCTTGGCCTTCTGCCGCAAGAAGTGGGAAAATAATATCTACTGGCGGGATCAACAGACGACAACACTGCTGCGTTGGGTGCCACTGGCAGACGGCATCACAGACGCCATGTTGGATTTTCACTTTCTCTCCCAAAGGGGGGTGACATGTATAAGGAGATGGCGACAGATCCGCTGTGCTGCAGGGAGAGCCGAAGCCTAAGGTGCGCTTGGTCCTCCCTGCAGCAGACAGGGGACGCTGAGTATGTACATCTAGAGGGATGCTGGGGGTGCGGTACTAACCAATCCAGCTTTTCTTAGCATGCCGTCGTTTGATTGGTTGCAGCAAATTCTCAGCAGCAGGCAAGTGAAGAAATCACAAAAATGAACAATATAGAACAGTGAGAGGTGTACGGAGGCGGAGCCAGAGAGGAAACGCCCCGCCCCCGGCGGACTCTGCCACTCCCCTCGCTCATGCCTGCTGCAGAGAACCAGCATACGCCATTCTGGCGATCGCGCCGCGGACATACAGAACACGGGGGTCAGTATTGGTCTGCATGGGGTGTGTCGTACTTACGATTCCGTTCTCTCTGATTTTATATTTTCGGGACCGATGCGGATATTACTGCAGCTAATGAGAAAGAAAATCGTGAATGTCAAAGCGGGAACAAGGGGCGTGGTCTAAGCTAAGCCAAACGTAGGGAGGCGGGGTCAGCGGAGCGCAGAAGAGAAAATCATCTCTACAATAGAATGGCAAATACTGCAGCTGCATCAGAGACGGAGGGTGCAGAGACAGCAGAGCAGAGTCAGGAGAGTTATAGAGGAAGGAGCAGAGTCCTCGAGCAGAGCAGAGTATATCAGGAGAGGAGAGTTACAGAGGAAGGAGCAGAGTCCTCCAGCAGAGCAGAGTATTTCAGGAGAGGAGAGTTATAGAGGAAGGAGCAGAGTCCTCCAGCAGAGCAGAGTATTTCAGGAGAGGAGAGTTATAGAGGAAGGAGCAGAGTCCTCCAGCAGAGCAGAGTATTTCAGGAGAG
>NW_017309150.1:61185-72628 GCF_000935625.1 Nanorana parkeri | reverse complement strand
TAGCGTGCAATGACGCGCTGCCCGGCTTCCCGATTGGTCAGGAAGCTAGCAAATCCGGAAGCATTCTGATTGGCCGGGGAGCCGGCGTCGTGCTCCCTCGTCATCTCATGAATCATAATATTAAGAAATTGACCTTAAAGCATTAGTTTGTATTGCTTTAGAAAAAAATGTGACCTGTCCCTTTAAGAAAAAGTATCGGTAAGTGGTATCGGTGAGTACTTGATCAAAAGTATCGGTACTCGTACTCGGTCTTAAAAAAGTGGTATCGGGGTCTGCCGCAAGAAGTGGGAAAATAATATCTACTGGCGGGATCAACAGACGACAACACTGCTGCGTTGGGTGCCACTGGCAGACGGCATCACAGACGCCATGTTGGATTTTCACTTTCTCTCCCAAAGGGGGGTGACATGTATAAGGAGATGGCGACAGATCCGCTGTGCTGCAGGGAGAGCCGAAGCCTAAGGTGCGCTTGGTCCTCCCTGCAGCAGACAGGGGACGCTGAGTATGTACATCTAGAGGGATGCTGGGGGTGCGGTACTAACCAATCCAGCTTTTCTTAGCATGCCGTCGTTTGATTGGTTGCAGCAAATTCTCAGCAGCAGGCAAGTGAAGAAATCACAAAAATGAACAATATAGAACAGTGAGAGGTGTACGGAGGCGGAGCCAGAGAGGAAACGCCCCGCCCCCGGCGGACTCTGCCACTCCCCTCGCTCATGCCTGCTGCAGAGAACCAGCATACGCCATTCTGGCGATCGCGCCGCGGACATACAGAACACGGGGGTCAGTATTGGTCTGCATGGGGTGTGTCGTACTTACGATTCCGTTCTCTCTGATTTTATATTTTCGGGACCGATGCGGATATTACTGCAGCCAATGAGAAAGAAAATCGTGAATGTCAAAGCGGGAACAAGGGGCGTGGTCTAAGCTAAGCCAAACGTAGGGAGGCGGGGTCAGCGGAGCGCAGAAGAGAAAATCATCTCTACAATAGAATGGCAAATACTGCAGCTGCATCAGAGACGGAGGGTGCAGAGACAGCAGAGCAGAGTCAGGAGAGTTATAGAGGAAGGAGCAGAGTCCTCGAGCAGAGCAGAGTATATCAGGAGAGGAGAGTTATAGAGGAAGGAGCAGAGTCCTCCAGCAGAGCAGAGTATTTCAGGAGAGGAGAGTTATATAGAGGAAGGAGCAGAGTCCTCCAGCAGAGCAGAGTATTTCAGGAGAGGAGAGTTATATAGAGGAAGGAGCAGAGTCCTCCAGCAGAGCAGAGTATTTCAGGAGAGGAGAGTTATATAGAGGAAGGAGCAGAGTCCTCCAGCAGAGCAGAGTATTTCAGGAGAGGAGAGTTATATAGAGGAAGGAGCAGAGTCCTCCAGCAGAGCAGAGTATTTCAGGAGAGGAGAGTTATATAGAGGAAGGAGCAGAGTCCTCCAGCAGAGCAGAGTATTTCAGGAGAGGAGAGTTATATAGAGGAAGGAGCAGAGTCCTCCAGCAGAGCAGAGTATTTCAGGAGAGGAGAGTTATATAGAGGAAGGAGCAGAGTCCTCCAGCAGAGCAGAGTATTTCAGGAGAGGAGAGTTATATAGAGGAAGGAGCAGAGTCCTCCAGCAGAGCAGAGTATTTCAGGAGAGGAGAGTTATATAGAGGAAGGAGCAGAGTCCTCCAGCAGAGCAGAGTATTTCAGGAGAGGAGAGTTATATAGAGGAAGGAGCAGAGTCCTCCAGCAGAGCAGAGTATTTCAGGAGAGGAGAGTTATATAGAGGAAGGAGCAGAGTCCTCCAGCAGAGCAGAGTATTTCAGGAGAGGAGAGTTATATAGAGGAAGGAGCAGAGTCCTCCAGCAGAGCAGAGTATTTCAGGAGAGGAGAGTTATATAGAGGAAGGAGCAGAGTCCTCCAGCAGAGCAGAGTATTTCAGGAGAGGAGAGTTATATAGAGGAAGGAGCAGAGTCCTCCAGCAGAGCAGAGTATTTCAGGAGAGGAGAGTTATATAGAGGAAGGAGCAGAGTCCTCCAGCAGAGCAGAGTATTTCAGGAGAGGAGAGTTATATAGAGGAAGGAGCAGAGTCCTCCAGCAGAGCAGAGTATTTCAGGAGAGGAGAGTTATATAGAGGAAGGAGCAGAGTCCTCCAGCAGAGCAGAGTATTTCAGGAGAGGAGAGTTATATAGAGGAAGGAGCAGAGTCCTCCAGCAGAGCAGAGTATTTCAGGAGAGGAGAGTTATATAGAGGAAGGAGCAGAGTCCTCCAGCAGAGCAGAGTATTTCAGGAGAGGAGAGTTATATAGAGGAAGGAGCAGAGTCCTCCAGCAGAGCAGAGTATTTCAGGAGAGGAGAGTTATATAGAGGAAGGAGCAGAGTCCTCCAGCAGAGCAGAGTATTTCAGGAGAGGAGAGTTATATAGAGGAAGGAGCAGAGTCCTCCAGCAGAGCAGAGTATTTCAGGAGAGGAGAGTTATATAGAGGAAGGAGCAGAGTCCTCCAGCAGAGCAGAGTATTTCAGGAGAGGAGAGTTATATAGAGGAAGGAGCAGAGTCCTCCAGCAGAGCAGAGTATTTCAGGAGAGGAGAGTTATATAGAGGAAGGAGCAGAGTCCTCCAGCAGAGCAGAGTATTTCAGGAGAGGAGAGTTATATAGAGGAAGGAGCAGAGTCCTCCAGCAGAGCAGAGTATTTCAGGAGAGGAGAGTTATATAGAGGAAGGAGCAGAGTCCTCCAGCAGAGCAGAGTATTTCAGGAGAGGAGAGTTATATAGAGGAAGGAGCAGAGTCCTCCAGCAGAGCAGAGTATTTCAGGAGAGGAGAGTTATATAGAGGAAGGAGCAGAGTCCTCCAGCAGAGCAGAGTATTTCAGGAGAGGAGAGTTATATAGAGGAAGGAGCAGAGTCCTCCAGCAGAGCAGAGTATTTCAGGAGAGGAGAGTTATATAGAGGAAGGAGCAGAGTCCTCCAGCAGAGCAGAGTATTTCAGGAGAGGAGAGTTATATAGAGGAAGGAGCAGAGTCCTCCAGCAGAGCAGAGTATTTCAGGAGAGGAGAGTTATATAGAGGAAGGAGCAGAGTCCTCCAGCAGAGCAGAGTATTTCAGGAGAGGAGAGTTATATAGAGGAAGGAGCAGAGTCCTCCAGCAGAGCAGAGTATTTCAGGAGAGGAGAGTTATATAGAGGAAGGAGCAGAGTCCTCCAGCAGAGCAGAGTATTTCAGGAGAGGAGAGTTATATAGAGGAAGGAGCAGAGTCCTCCAGCAGAGCAGAGTATTTCAGGAGAGGAGAGTTATATAGAGGAAGGAGCAGAGTCCTCCAGCAGAGCAGAGTATTTCAGGAGAGGAGAGTTATATAGAGGAAGGAGCAGAGTCCTCCAGCAGAGCAGAGTATTTCAGGAGAGGAGAGTTATATAGAGGAAGGAGCAGAGTCCTCCAGCAGAGCAGAGTATTTCAGGAGAGGAGAGTTATATAGAGGAAGGAGCAGAGTCCTCCAGCAGAGCAGAGTATTTCAGGAGAGGAGAGTTATATAGAGGAAGGAGCAGAGTCCTCCAGCAGAGTATATCAGGAGAGGAGAGTTATAGAGGAAGGAGCAGAGTCCTCCAATCAGAGCAGAGTATTGCAGGAGAGGAGATTTAGATAGAACAGAGTGTTACATTGTATCAGATATGTTGGGACATCAGAGACATTGAGGGGATTGTTGGACCGTCCAGTGGATGGAGAGGTTCCAAAGGGGTGGGGCTGGGGGACGGGTCAGGACACTATTTGGGTTTGCTCCTCCCCCATCACATGACTGACCTCCCTATGTGTCGGGGCCACAAATCCCGTCTACAAATCAGACAAACAAATCACATGCGACTCCCCAACTGAGATCATTTCCGCCCGGTATGTGCGGCGGCGGAACATTCCGGCCAATCAGACGTCTGTTCAGAGTCCAATGCTGCTCTGATAGTAAAAAACCGGTTCCTCGGGGGCTGGGACAAAGTGGGCACAATTGTGATCCCTATGAAAATGCTGCGTGCCTGGCTGTCTCTGGGTTTAATATTGACATCCTTTATCAGGAGATTCTGACTTTCTGATCCGCCCCCCCAAGTGCGCTGAACATGACTCAGAAACTGTTGAAGCCGGCGGATCAATATAACTAGGGATGCACCGGTACCGATATCAGTGCCGATAAGAGTTCTCATGAAAGTGCCCCAATACCAAGCACTGATACCGGCCCTTTAAATGTTTAAACTGAAGACGGCGCTGTAATCAGGCACCGCGGTTCACAGGCAGTCTGCCGAGTTCCCCAGCAATGCTGACTTCCTGTGAGATCTGACTACAGCGCCGGCCGCACATCTCCTCCTTCCTGAAACCATGCCGCCCGCACCACTGGTGAGACCCCGCACATCCCACCTGAGACCCCGCACAGCCCTCCTGAGACCCCGCACAGCACAGCCCTCCTGAGACCCGCACAGCCCTCCTGAGACCCGCACAGCCCTCCTGAGACCCCGCACATCCCACCTGAGACCCCACACAGCACAGCCCTCCTGAGACCCCGCACAGCCCTCCTGAGACCCCGCACAGCCCTCCTGAGACCCCGCACAGCACAGCCCTCCTGAGACCCCGCACAGCCCTGATGAGACTCCGCACAGCCCTTCTAAGACCCCACACATCCCTCCTGAGACCTCGCACAGCCCTCCTGAGACTCCGCACAGCCCTTCTGAGACTCCGCACAGCCCTTCTGAGACTCCGCACAGCCCTTCTAATACCCCACACAGCCCTCCTGAGACCCTGCACAACACAGCCCTCCTGAGACCCCGCACAGCCCCCCTAAAAACCCTCACAGCCCTCCTGAGACCCCACACATCCCACCTGAAACCCTGCACAGCCCTCCTGAGACCCCACACATCCCACCTGAGACCCCCCACAGCCCCCCTAAAAACCCTCACAGCCCTCCTGAGACCCCGGCACAGCCCTCCTGAGACTCGGCACAGCCCTCCTGAGACCCCGCACAGCCCTCCTGAGACCTCAAACAGCCCTCCTGAGACCCCGCACAGCCCTCCTAAGAACCTGCACAGCCTCCTAAGACCCTGCACAGCCCTTCTAAGACCCCACGGGAGTATCGGTCCTCGTACTCGGTCCGGGGACAATGGTGTCGGCGAGTATCTGAGGGGGAGTATCGGTCCTCGTATTTGGTCCGGGGACAATGGTGTCGGCGAGTACCTGAGGGGGAGTATCGGTCCTCGTACTCTGTCCGGGGACAATGGTATCGGCGCATCCCTAAATGTAAAGATTGGTGTCTCAGGAAACCCCAGCCCCAGCCCCCACGAGGGGTTAATGACAAATCCGGGCCCCTGCAAGGGGTTAATGACCGATCCCGTCCCCCGCGAGTGGTTAATGGTCGATCCCGAAGATTCGATGTCCGGAGTTTATTTTTTATAGAGAAATGTTTTGAACGGGAAAAAACCTGATTTTGTTCATTAAATTTGACCCATAAAATCGCCGAAACGGATCGAAAAACATCCTAAAATCTGACAGGAAACGTTGGCGCGCTGAGCCCAGTCAGTTCACTCAGACGTTAATTGTTATCCTCGGGCCTTCTTCCCGCCAGAAGCCCGGCGACGGTTGCCTAGCAACTGCCGTCTCTCCACAAAACGCTCCACTGAGCATCTTGTACACACTACAGAAGGCTGACCCCCCTCCCCCATCCCGACCTCCAGAGCGAAACGCAACCAGACAACAAGAGCGTTCCGTAACCTCGCCGCTCACCTCCTGATCCCTATTAAATGGAATGATCAGGACCCTCATATCTCCTGATCCCTACTAGATACAATGATCAGGACCCTCATATCTCCTGTTCCCTACTAGATACAATGATCAGGACCCTCATATCTCCTGTTCCCTACTAGATACAATGATCAGGACCCTCATATCTCCTGTTCCCTACTAGATACAATGATCAGGACCCTCATATCTCCTGTTCCCTACTAGATACAATGATCAGGACCCTCATATCTCCTGTTCCCTACTAGATACAATGATCAGGACCCTCATATCTCCTGTTCCCTACTAGATACAATGATCAGGACCCTCATATCTCCTGTTCCCTACTAGATACAATGATCAGGACCCTCATATCTCCTGTTCCCTACTAGATACAATGATCAGGACCCTCATATCTCCTGTTCCCTACTAGATACAATGATCAGGACCCTCATATCTCCTGTTCCCTACTAGATACAATGATCAGGACCCTCATATCTCCTGTTCCCTACTAGATACAATGATCAGGACCCTCATATCTCCTGTTCCCTACTAGATACAATGATCAGGACCCTCATATCTCCTGTTCCCTACTAGATACAATGATCAGGACCCTCATATCTCCTGTTCCCTACTAGATACAATGATCAGGACCCTCATATCTCCTGTTCCCTACTAGATACAATGATCAGGACCCTCATATCTCCTGTTCCCTACTAGATACAATGATCAGGACCCTCATATCTCCTGTTCCCTACTAGATACAATGATCAGGACCCTCATATCTCCTGTTCCCTACTAGATACAATGATCAGGACCCTCATATCTCCTGTTCCCTACTAGATACAATGATCAGGACCCTCATATCTCCTGTTCCCTACTAGATACAATGATCAGGACCCTCATATCTCCTGTTCCCTACTAGATACAATGATCAGGACCCTCATATCTCCTGTTCCCTACTAGATACAATGATCAGGACCCTCATATCTCCTGTTCCCTACTAGATACAATGATCAGGACCCTCATATCTCCTGTTCCCTACTAGATACAATGATCAGGACCCTCATATCTCCTGTTCCCTACTAGATACAATGATCAGGACCCTCATATCTCCTGTTCCCTACTAGATACAATGATCAGGACCCTCATATCTCCTGTTCCCTACTAGATACAATGATCAGGACCCTCATATCTCCTGTTCCCTACTAGATACAATGATCAGGACCCTCATATCTCCTGTTCCCTACTAGATACAATGATCAGGACCCTCATATCTCCTGTTCCCTACTAGATACAATGATCAGGACCCTCATATCTCCTGTTCCCTACTAGATACAATGATCAGGACCCTCATATCTCCTGTTCCCTACTAGATACAATGATCAGGACCCTCATATCTCCTGTTCCCTACTAGATACAATGATCAGGACCCTCATATCTCCTGTTCCCTACTAGATACAATGATCAGGACCCTCATATCTCCTGTTCCCTACTAGATACAATGATCAGGACCCTCATATCTCCTGTTCCCTACTAGATACAATGATCAGGACCCTCATATCTCCTGTTCCCTACTAGATACAATGATCAGGACCCTCATATCTCCTGTTCCCTACTAGATACAATGATCAGGACCCTCATATCTCCTGTTCCCTACTAGATACAATGATCAGGACCCTCATATCTCCTGTTCCCTACTAGATACAATGATCAGGACCCTCATATCTCCTGTTCCCTACTAGATACAATGATCAGGACCCTCATATCTCCTGTTCCCTACTAGATACAATGATCAGGACCCTCATATCTCCTGTTCCCTACTAGATACAATGATCAGGACCCTCATATCTCCTGTTCCCTACTAGATACAATGATCAGGACCCTCATATCTCCTGTTCCCTACTAGATACAATGATCAGGACCCTCATATCTCCTGTTCCCTACTAGATACAATGATCAGGACCCTCATATCTCCTGTTCCCTACTAGATACAATGATCAGGACCCTCATATCTCCTGTTCCCTACTAGATACAATGATCAGGACCCTCATATCTCCTGTTCCCTACTAGATACAATGATCAGGACCCTCATATCTCCTGTTCCCTACTAGATACAATGATCAGGACCCTCATATCTCCTGTTCCCTACTAGATACAATGATCAGGACCCTCATATCTCCTGTTCCCTACTAGATACAATGATCAGGACCCTCATATCTCCTGTTCCCTACTAGATACAATGATCAGGACCCTCATATCTCCTGTTCCCTACTAGATACAATGATCAGGACCCTCATATCTCCTGTTCCCTACTAGATACAATGATCAGGACCCTCATATCTCCTGTTCCCTACTAGATACAATGATCAGGACCCTCATATCTCCTGTTCCCTACTAGATACAATGATCAGGACCCTCATATCTCCTGTTCCCTACTAGATACAATGATCAGGACCCTCATATCTCCTGTTCCCTACTAGATACAATGATCAGGACCCTCATATCTCCTGTTCCCTACTAGATACAATGATCAGGACCCTCATATCTCCTGTTCCCTACTAGATACAATGATCAGGACCCTCATATCTCCTGTTCCCTACTAGATACAATGATCAGGACCCTCATATCTCCTGTTCCCTACTAGATACAATGATCAGGACCCTCATATCTCCTGTTCCCTACTAGATACAATGATCAGGACCCTCATATCTCCTGTTCCCTACTAGATACAATGATCAGGACCCTCATATCTCCTGTTCCCTACTAGATACAATGATCAGGACCCTCATATCTCCTGTTCCCTACTAGATACAATGATCAGGACCCTCATATCTCCTGTTCCCTACTAGATACAATGATCAGGACCCTCATATCTCCTGTTCCCTACTAGATACAATGATCAGGACCCTCATATCTCCTGTTCCCTACTAGATACAATGATCAGGACCCTCATATCTCCTGTTCCCTACTAGATACAATGATCAGGACCCTCATATCTCCTGTTCCCTACTAGATACAATGATCAGGACCCTCATATCTCCTGTTCCCTACTAGATACAATGATCAGGACCCTCATATCTCCTGTTCCCTACTAGATACAATGATCAGGACCCTCATATCTCCTGTTCCCTACTAGATACAATGATCAGGACCCTCATATCTCCTGTTCCCTACTAGATACAATGATCAGGACCCTCATATCTCCTGTTCCCTACTAGATACAATGATCAGGACCCTCATATCTCCTGTTCCCTACTAGATACAATGATCAGGACCCTCATATCTCCTGTTCCCTACTAGATACAATGATCAGGACCCTCATATCTCCTGTTCCCTACTAGATACAATGATCAGGACCCTCATATCTCCTGTTCCCTACTAGATACAATGATCAGGACCCTCATATCTCCTGTTCCCTACTAGATACAATGATCAGGACCCTCATATCTCCTGTTCCCTACTAGATACAATGATCAGGACCCTCATATCTCCTGTTCCCTACTAGATACAATGATCAGGACCCTCATATCTCCTGTTCCCTACTAGATACAATGATCAGGACCCTCATATCTCCTGTTCCCTACTAGATACAATGATCAGGACCCTCATATCTCCTGTTCCCTACTAGATACAATGATCAGGACCCTCATATCTCCTGTTCCCTACTAGATACAATGATCAGGACCCTCATATCTTATGATCCCTACTAGATACAATGATCAGGACCCTCATATTTCCTGATCCCTACTAGATGCAATGATCAGGACCCTCATATCTCCTGATCCCTACTAGATACAATGATCAGGACCCTCATATCTCCTGATCCCTACTAGATACAATGATCAGGACCCTCATACCTCCTGCTCCCTACTAGATACAATGATCAGGACCCTCATATCTCCTGTTCCCTACTAGATGCAATGATCAGGACCCTCATATCTCCTGATCCCTACTAGATACAATGATCAGGACCCTCATATCTCCTGTTCCCTACTAGATGCAATGATCAGGACCCTCATATCTCCTGATCCCTACTAGATACAATGATCAGGACCCTCATATCTCCTGATCCCTACTAGATACAATGATCAGGACCCTCATATCTCCTGTTCCCTACTAGATACAATGATCAGGACCCTCATATCTCCTGTTCCCTACTAGATACAATGATCAGGACCCTCATATCTCCTGTTCCCTACTAGATACAATGATCAGGACCCTCATATCTCCTGTTCCCTACTAGATACAATGATCAGGACCCTCATATCTCCTGTTCCCTACTAGATACAATGATCAGGACCCTCATATCTCCTGATCCCTACTAGATACAATGATCAGGACCCTCATATCTCCTGATCCCTACTAGATACAATGATCAGGACCCTCATATCTCCTGTTCCCTACTAGATACAATGATCAGGACCCTCATATCTCCTGATCCCTACTAGATACAATGATCAGGACCCTCATATCTCCTGATCCCTACTAGATACAATGATCAGGACCCTCATATCTCCTGTTCCCTACTAGATACAATGATCAGGACCCTCATATCTCCTGATCCCTACTAGATACAATGATCAGGACCCTCATATCTCCTGATCCCTACTAGATACAATGATCAGGACCCTCATATCTCCTGTTCCCTACTAGATACAATGATCAGGACCCTCATATCTCCTGATCCCTACTAGATACAATGATCAGGACCCTCATATCTCCTGATCCCTACTAGATACAATGATCAGGACCCTCATATCTCCTGTTCCCTACTAGATACAATGATCAGGACCCTCATATCTCCTGATCCCTACTAGATACAATGATCAGGACCCTCATATCTCCTGATCCCTACTAGATACAATGATCAGGACCCTCATATCTCCTGATCCCTACTAGATACAATGATCAGGACCCTCATATCTCCTGATCCCTACTAGATACAATGATCAGGACCCTCATATCTCCTGATCCCTACTAGATACAATGATCAGGACCCTCATATCTCCTGATCCCTACTAGATACAATGATCAGGACCCTCATATCTCCTGATCCCTACTAGATACAATGATCAGGACCCTCATATCTCCTGATCCCTACTAGATACAATGATCAGGACCCTCATATCTCCTGATCCCTACTAGATACAATGATCAGGACCCTCATATCTTATGATCCCTACTAGATACAATGATCAGGACCCTCATACTTCCTGATCCCTACTAGATACAATGATCAGGACCCTCATATCTTATGATCCCTACTAGATACAATGATCAGGACCCTCATACTTCCTGATCCCTACTAGATACAATGATCAGGACCCTCATACCTCCGTGTACACTAATTCTGCGGCGATCTGGCGGGGGTCGGACGCATAATGTGCGGCGTTTCCTGTCGGTGGTTTGTGCGCACAGCTCATCTCTCACATTGGGAGGACAATGGGCCCTATGAGTGTGGTGGCCCCGGAGGGACATTTCCAGACACTTTGATCACAGAGATGAAAGGAGCGATTCTCCGCCGACCGACACTGTATCCGTTCTATCATTGTTACATTGTAACTCCTCTGTCATCCCCAACTACAGGACATGTCAGGATATGAGTGGGAATGGAGTATGTGTGTCAGGATATGAGGGGGAGGGGAGTATGTGTCAGGATATGAGGGGGGAGGGGGATATATATCAGGATATGTCAGGATATAGGAAGGGGGGAGTATGTGTCAGGATATAG
>NW_017309150.1:58211-60659 GCF_000935625.1 Nanorana parkeri | reverse complement strand
AGGGGATACATATATCAGGATATAGGGGGGGGTGTCAGGATATGGGTGGTGGAGTGGGGTGTGTCAGGATATGGGTGGTGGAGCGGGGTGTGTCAGGATAGACAGCAGTCAGTAGTGGAAACACTGATTTGTAACAGGACTGCAATGGCAGTGACCTCTAGCAGTCTCCTGTACTATGTCTGCAGTCTCTGACCGTCTCCTGTAGTGTGCGTGCAGGTAAGAGGTCTCATGTATTTGGAGCCATAACTGATTTTTTCGGCGTGTCGCTAACTCCAGTCTATGGAAATAAATGACAAGAAACAGTCCGAGCGTTCCCCTGAGGAGACGTCTCTCCATGTCTCTGACCCTCTCTGACCATTCGCACTGACAGGTGGCGTCCAGGTGGACTTTTGAAACAGATGGATGATGACGGGCGACTTGCAGGACAAAGACCGACACGCACAGAGGTGACAAGAGGAAGCCGGAGGGGGTGACATTAGAGTGTAAGCTCCTCTGTACAGAGACTGATGTGACTGGCTCAGTGTTCTCTGTACGGCACGGCGGTATATGTTGGTGCTATATCAATGTATAATAAGATGGGTGCAGGTGGGGTAGGGCTCCCCCTTTATTCGGTGACCCCCCTATATCATGTGACAGACGTCCTCAGTGGTGTCACGTCTGTATCGGGGGCGGCCCAGTTCTGTTTGGGGGTCCCGGGGGGGAGTCTCAGTACATAGGGGGAGGAGAATAGAAGGGACACAGAACAGTTCCGGGTTAGTGAGAGTTACAGCGCAGACTGTGAAAGTGCAATCACAAGAACGCAGCAGAGACGATGCTGAATCATGAGGCAACAGTGAACAGGATTGGTTGGAACAGCTGGAGGGGAGGAGTTAGACGGAGGGGTGTGAGAACAGTGAGAGGGAGGCGTGTGAGAACAGCTGGAGGGGAGGAGTTAGAGGGTGGGGTGTGAGAACAGCTGGAGGGGAGGAGTTAGAGGGAGGGGTGTGAGAACAGCTGGAAGGAGGAGTTAGAGGGAGGGGTGTGAGAACAGCTGGAGGGGAGGAGCTAGAGGGAGGGGAGTGAGAACAGTTAGAGGGAGGGGTGTGAGAACAGCTGGAGGGGAGGAGTTAGAGGGAGATGTGTGAGAACAGCTGGAGGGGAGGAACTATAGGGAGGGGAGTGAGAGCAGCTGGAGGGGAGGAGCTAGAGGGAGGGGTGTGAGAACAGGTGGAGGGGAGGAGTTAGTGGGAATGATGTGAGAACAGCTGGAAGGGAGGAGTCGGAGGGAGGTGTGGAAGTACAGGTGGAGGGGAGGAGTTAGAGGGAGATGTGTGAGACCAGCTGGAGGGGAGGAGCTATAGGGAGGGGTGTGAGAACAGGTGGAGGGGAGGAGTTAGAGGGAGGGTGTGAACAGGTGGAGGGGAGGAGTTAGAGGGAGGGTGTGAACAGCTGGAGGGGAGGAGTTAGCGGGAATGATGTGAGAACAGCTGGAAGGGAAGAGTCGGAGGGAGGTGTGCAAGAATAGCTGGAGGGGAGGAGTTAGAGGGCAGGGTATGAGAACAGCTGGAGGGGAGGAGTTAGAGGGAGGGGTGTCAGAATAGGTGGAGGGGAGGAGTTAGAAGGAGGGGTATGAGACCAGCTGGGGGGAGGAGTATAAAAATAGTTGGGGAGGAGTTATGGAGAGTGATAAGCTATAGCTAAGTGAATGACTTCTCAAGGTGGTTAGGACGTAGAAAGGGGAGGAGTTCCTGGGAGGGGAGGAGTTACAAGGAGGCATAGGAGAACATCTGGGTGGGGAGAAGTTATAGATGTATAAAAAAACATGTGGAGGAGGGAAGTTGCAGACAGGGGAGGGGTTACAGCGAGGGGAGGAGTTATGGTAAGTGACGTGTTAGAGAAGGTTGTTTGTCCCCATCCTTAGGGGAGGAGTTTCAGAGAGGGGAGGGATTACAGGAAGGGGAGGGGTTATGTTAAGGAGAATCATTACAGGAGGTTGTATGAGGGCATCCTTAGGGGAGGAGTTACAAACAGGGGAGGAGTTAAAGAGAGGGGAGGGGTTATGGTAAGTAGAATCATTAGAGGAGGTTGCATGTCCCCATTCTTAGGGGAGGAGTTAAAGAGAGGGGAGGGTTTATAGGAGGGGGAGGAGTTATTAAAAGAGGAAGTAACACAGGAGGTTGTATGGGAAGATCCTTAGGGGGAGGAGTTACAGAGAGAGGAGGGGTTACAGGGACGGGAAGAGTTATGGTTGGGTAAAGTGTTAGAGGAGGTTGTATGTCCACATCCTTAGGGGAGGGGTTACAGAGAGGGGGAGGGGTTATGATAGAGGAAGTATTACAGGAGGTTGTATGTCCCCCATCCCTAGGGGAGGAGTTACAGAGAGGGATTACATGGAGGGGAGGGGTTACAGGGGCTATGAGAACAGCTGTCAGAACTTGTGATTCCATTTCGATCTCATGCAGTCGGGGG
>NW_017309150.1:56144-58043 GCF_000935625.1 Nanorana parkeri | reverse complement strand
CTCTTCCCATGAGTGGACATCCCCTTTAAGTCTCATGCAGTGGGAGGATCTTTCTAGGCGGGGGGCGTGCAGTTGGCGCTCTGGAGCCGCCCTGCACAGTGTGGGGGAGGAGCATGCAGAAGGGGAGACATAAACAGACCAGTTACCTGACAGATAACGTTATCATAGTAAGCCAATGCACGCGCATGGGGGGAGAGGTGACACGGGGTGTCGCAAAGTTTCCTTACATTTGGGTGGGAGCCTTCCGCAATGGTGGACAAAGAGAAGTTATCATTGTGCAGCTCCGACGGAGTCCGGTACCTGCTGAGAGAGAAGAGAGGGGACGGACATGACTCCTCTGCCATACACGTACCTTACAATGCATGCCCCTCCACCCAGTCTCTCTGGGAAGAAAAAACAGCACGGTGGAGGTGTTTTGGTGTGTAGAGCTATTGCTCATCATCAGATGGAGATTTTGGCTGGAGGGGGGACACACACACACACACGTTGGGGCCACTTACTTCCTTTTGCGCAGTTTGTAGTTCTCCGTTTTCAGCAGGTAGAGTTTTTTGGCGAAGAAGACGGTCATCATGAAGAGGAGGAGGACCACCAGCGCCGCCGTGCCGACCGCCACGCACATCACCTGGAAGTCCGTGATGATTGACTCGCACCGGAGACCCTTGTGCCAGATGTAGTCCTGAGTGTTACACCTGAAAAGGGGGCGGAGACACCGAGGGGATCAGATACATTGTTACATATCGTCCAATAACATTGTCAGCTCTGCGGAGTTCTTTATAGAAAACGTGCAGGCAACGCGTTTCGGGGTTTTACACACTCCTTCATCAGGTAATAATAACTCAGGTCATGGAACCGCCAGAGACCCCGCGTCCCAAATATTGGGTCATAGCCGATATCTCCCACAACAGTGCCCATTATGTCGAGCCCGGCCTTCTCCTCCAACATCAGTACCTGACCTCACAAATGGTCCAACATTCCCATAGACACACTCCTAAACCTTGTGGACGCCTTCCCAGAAGAGGCGGAGCTGTTATAGCGGCAAAGGGCGGAGCCAACCCAATACTGAACCCTACGGACTAAGACTGGGGGGCCATTAAAGTTCATGTGCGTGTAAAGGCGTCCCAATACTTCTGGCAGTATAGTGTATGTGTGTTGGGGCCCCGTATTACATGACCTATGCGTGTTGGGGCCCTGTAGTACATTACCAATGTGTGTTGGGGGCCCCGTAGCACATTACCTATGTGTGTTGGGGCCCCGTATCACATTACCTATGTGTGTTGGGGCCCCGTATTACATGACCTATGCGTGTTGGGGCCCTGTAGTACATTACCAATGTGTGTTGGGGGCCCCGTAGCACATTACCTATGTGTGTTGGGGCCCCGTATCACATTACCTATGTGTGTTGGGGCCCCGTATCACATTACCTATGTGTGTTGGGGCCCCGTAGTACATTACCTATGTGTGTTGGGGCCCCGTAGCACGTGTGTGTTGGGGCCCCGTAGCACTTTACCTATGTGCGTTAGGTCCCCGTAGCACATTACCTATGTGTGTTGGGGCCCCGTAGCACTTTACCAATTCGTGTTGGGGCCCCGTAGTACATTACCTATGTATCTTGGGGCCCCGTAGTACATTACCTATGTGTGTTAGGGCCCCTAGCACATTACCTATGTATCTTGGGGCCCCGTAGTACATTACCTATGTGTGTTAGGGCCCCTAGCACATTACCTATGTATCTTGGGGCCCCGTAGTACATTACCTATGTGTGTTGGGGCCCCGTAGTACATTACCTATGTGTGTTGGGGCCCCGTAGTACATTACCTATGTGTGTTGGGGCCCCGTAGTACATTACCTATGTGTGTTGGGGCCCCGTAGTACATTACCTATGTGTGTTGGGGCCCCGTA
>NW_017309150.1:51650-53138 GCF_000935625.1 Nanorana parkeri | reverse complement strand
CTTAGTTCCAGTGAAGGGAACTCTTAAGGCATCAGCACACCAAGACATTTTGGACACTTTCATGCTCCCAACTTTGTGGGAGGAGTTTGGGGACGGCCCCTTCCTGTTCCAACATGACTGCGCACCAGTGCCCAAAGCAAGGTCCATAAAGACATGGATGGGGGAGGGGGGGGAGGAACGTGACTGGCCGCACAGAGTCCTGACCTCAGCCCCATAGAACACCTTTGGGATGAATTAGAGGTGGAGACTGCGAGCCCCTCCCCCAACATCAGTACCTGACCCCACAAATGGTCCAACATTCCCATAGACACACTCCTAAACCTTGTGGACGCCTTCCCAGAAGAGGCGGAGCTGTTATAGCGGCAAAGGGCGGAGCCAACCCAATACTGAACCCTACGGACTAAGACTGGGGGGCCATTAAAGTTCATGTGCGTGTAAAGGCGTCCCAATACTTCTGGCAGTATAGTGTATGTGTGTTGGGGCCCCGTATTACATGACCTATGCGTGTTGGGGCCCTGTAGTACATTACCAATGTGTGTTGGGGGCCCCGTAGCACATTACCTATGTGTGTTGGGGCCCCGTAGCACATTACCTATGTGTGTTGGGGCCCCGTATCACATTACCTATGTGTGTTGGGGCCCCGTAGTACATTACCTATGTGTGTTGGGGCCCCGTAGCACGTGTGTGTTGGGGCCCCGTAGCACTTTACCTATGTGCGTTAGGTCCCCGTAGCACATTACCTATGTGTGTTGGGGCCCCGTAGCACTTTACCAATTCGTGTTGGGGCCCCGTAGTACATTACCTATGTATCTTGGGGCCCCGTAGTACATTACCTATGTGTGTTAGGGCCCCTAGCACATTACCTATGTATCTTGGGGCCCCGTAGTACATTACCTATGTGTGTTAGGGCCCCTAGCACATTACCTATGTATCTTGGGGCCCCGTAGTACATTACCTATGTGTGTTGGGGCCCCGTAAGCACATTACTTATGTATCTTGGGGCCCCGTAGCACATTACCTATGTGTGTTGGGGCCTCGTAGTAAATTACCTATGTGTGTTGGGGCCCCGTAGCACATTACCTATGTATCTTGGGGCCCCGTAGCACATTACCTATGTATCTTGGGGCCCCTTAGCACAATATTTGGGGCTGCGCAGAGATTTATTTCTATGACAGAACTCTGGGAAATCTTCTCTCTGGCAGGCGAGTCGGCGGCGCCCGTCCCTTTCATGGCCGCTCGGATTCCCGCGGAGAGCTGAGTGTCCCCGGGGCCCCTGCCAGCAACAATTAGAGAGTTGGCAGCGGAGCCGGTGGGAGCTTTTCGGGGTCAGTTTAAATCCCCGGCGATTAGCCGGCTTCCAGGACCTCCCGGCACAATGGCGGTCTGTCTCCGGGAGACAATGGCGCTCAGACCCCCTTTCATCTTCGCGCCTTGGATGGCCTCCGAATGAATCCGTAATGATCGTCCAATCAGAGGGGCCGGGGGGGG
>NW_017309150.1:49755-50977 GCF_000935625.1 Nanorana parkeri | reverse complement strand
ACTTGGGGGGGGGGGGCACACCTGCCGCCTCCATAGAGGATACATTATGGGGTGCTGCCATAGAGAGGCGCCGGAGAAGAGAATGACGGCGGCCGGTGACCCAGATTTCCGTTCTCTCAGCGATTAGAGAGTCGCTCCCGAGAAAATCTGAAACGGCACTGACGGCATGCTAAAGTGACACCCCGAAATATGGACTGAGAGGTCGCGTGAGCACTCCTTATGTGCAGCGTAAGGGATCAAGTCACAAATGTCTAAGCAACATCCTCCTTATCAGTACTACAATCTCAGCAACATCCTCCTTATCAGTACTACAATCTCAGCAACATCCTCCTTATCAGTACTACAATCTCAGCAACACCCTCCTTATCAGTACTTGGGAGAGGGGGGAGAGAGAAGAGGGGGGGGAGAGAAGAGGGGGGAGGGGGAGAGAGAGATGAACCAACCACAGAGTGTGTGAGAAGCCTCAGATGGAAGCTGACACTCACTGACTCCCATTCTACATTCGGCTTCCAGGTGGATGAAGTTCGGGCTGTTCAGCTTTACTGCAGGTGACGTCACCGCCCAGAGACCGCATGGTGGCGCAGGAGTCAGGTCGGCAGCTTCCGGCTCGGGTGTTTCTGCTTTGTGACAGGTTCCCTTTGAATTGTCAGGGAGAGGTGGGGGAAGGGATCACAGGAGGAAGCGGGACTCCAACCTCACAATAATACTGGATCCAGTATGCGTGCAAACTCACCCAGCTTCCTGTCTGGGAGCACCATGGCGATCCGCGAGCTGTGTGTAGATGACACTGCGCTTCTCTATGCAATGCAGGCAGATCATAGCTGGTGGGAGGGGCCAGCAGAGGGCTGTACATAGCTTACTGTAGACATCACAGCACCCGGCCTCAGTACTACTCTCAGGAGCCCTCAGACCTGATGTAAGTAGTGGGCGGGCTCTTGGGAGGAGCTATGCAAATATCAAAATGACTTGATTGGCAGGTGTCAGTCTGGAGGGGTAATGGAGGTCAGATAGGAGACTGAAGGGGAGGACGGAGGTCAGATAGAAGACTGAAGGGGAGGACGGAGGTCAGATAGAAGAGTGAAGGGGAGGACGGAGGTCAGATAGAAGAGGAACGGATTCTCCGGGAATATTCTCCGCCTCGGATACAGAGTGACTACATCAGAGAGGAGCACAGACATGTCATTGTCCTCCTGAGGGATGCATTGTATCTCTGTGAAGTCCA
>NW_017309150.1:47012-49689 GCF_000935625.1 Nanorana parkeri | reverse complement strand
CCCCAATGGAAGATTTCCCCTCACTTCCTGCTCTGGTGACAACTTTAACATTTGGGTTTTTCATCACTTTCTGTCCAGGTGACACCAGGAGGGGGAATTACCCCACTGGGGACACACACGGCATGACTGACAGTCTCCTCATATCGGTCCCGGATCACATTCAGCATGGAGCGGTAGTGTGGTGCGGTGCAGGGCATGGAGCGGTAGTGCGGTGCAGGGCATGGAGCGGTAGTGCGGTGCAGGGCACGGAGCGGTAGTGCGGTGCAGGGCACGGAGCGGTAGTGTGGTGCAGGGCACGGAGCGGTAGTGCGGTGCAGGACATGGAGCAGTAGTGCGGTGCAGGGCATGGATCGGTAGCGCGGTGCAGGGCATGGAGCGGTAGCGCGGTGCAGGGCATGGAGCGGTAGCGCGGTGCAGGGCATGGAGCGGTAGTGCGGTGCAGGGCATGGAGCGGTAGTGCGGTGCAGGGCACGGAGCGGTAGTGCGGTGCAGGACATGGAGCGGTAGTGCGGTGCAGGGCATGGAGCGGTAGTGCGGTGCAGGGCATGGAGCGGTAGTGCGGTGCAGGGCATGGAGCGGTAGGGTGGTGCAGGGCATGGAGCGGTAGGGTGGTGCAGGGCATGGAGCGGTAGGGTGGTGCAGGGCATGGAGCGGTAGTGCGGTGCAGTGCAGGGCATGGAGCGGTAGGGTGGTGCAGGGCATGGAGCGGTAGGGTGGTGCAGGGCATGGAGCGGTAGTGCGGTGCAGTGCAGGGCATGGAGCGGTAGTGTGGTGCAGGGCATGAAGAGGACCTGTCAGCCATCTTCTTCATCTGAATTAGTAAATCTCCCCTCCCCCAGGGATCAGTCTGCTGCAGGCGGGAGGGAACACTCCAGGGGACACCCAGGCAACACTCCAGGGACACCCAGGCAACACTCCAGGGACACCCAGGCAACACTCCAGGGACACCCAGGGGACACCCAGAGGACACTCCAGGGACACCCAGGCAACACTCCAGGGACACCCAGGGGACACCCAGAGGACACTCCAGGGACACCCAGGCAACACTCCAGGGACACAGTGACATGTGATATCTCTTGGCATCTGGCTGTCGGATGCGTCTGCTGCCCATTCACACTCACAGCTGCTTTGTATACAGATCTCCATTCACTTTCTATGTCATACAATCCCCGTCACGCGGCGCTTCCCTCACATCTTCTATAGGTTGCCGCCATAGGTGGTGGTTTCCGTGACGCCGCGCCGCCGGTAGCGAGCTCTGAATAAACCATCTTCTGAGGAGAAGGCAGAAATCTGAGCCGGTGACAGGAAGGAAGTCTGGATTTAATCGATCCCAGAGACTGAGAGCAAAGCGTCCAGCCAGCTACCCGCCGCCAGCCAAGAGTCTGAGAATATCGCCAACTTATACAGTAACATCTGCTGGAAGAGGACCTGTCACCGCTCCCCCCGCGCACCCGATGTCTTCCCATGCACTGAACTCCGGAGACATCGCTGAGAATACGTCCAGGAAAAGAATAAAACGTCACTTTCCATTCTCAGATTTCACAACTTGTCATCAAAAGGAGCAGAAAAATGATAAGTTTACGTAAACGCTGCGTTTCGGCCTCAGAAAGTCTCACACACACACAACGGCAACGTTTCCATGAAAGCTTCTGCTTAGGAACGATAATGAAGAGTAGGGATGAGCTTCACGCTTGGGTCCACTATGAGTCGGACCTGAACCCAAGCCGCTCGCAATCCGCCAAACGGGCAGTTCCCCGGATCTGCGTCTGTGTCCTAGCAACCAATGTGCACGCCGTGGTTGACTAGCAGTTGAGCGGCATAGCACTATTGGTTGCTAGGACACAGCTGGGCACACCATGGCAACCTTTGATGCTGAGGGGTTGCCTGTGTCCTTGCAACCAATGATGATGCCTTGCGACCTGTACAGTACCATTGGTTGCTAAGACACTGGCAGCCCCACAGTGTCATTGGTTGGTATGGAGCACCCACCTGTGTCCTAGCAACCCATGGTGCTGTGCGGGTCGCAAGGCATCATCATTGGTTGCTAGGACACAGACAGCCCCGCAGCATCACATGGTGTGCCCAGCTGTGTGCAACCAATGTGCACGCCGCGGTTGACCGGCATAGCACCATTGGTTGCTAGGACACAAACTGATATTTCGGCGAGTGTGGGAACTGTCTGTTTGGCGAATTGCGAGCAGCTTGGGTTCAGGTCTGACCCATGGTTGACCCAAGCGTTCTTTAGTTCACCCGGACATTCTCTCAACACAGATCTCTGACTGGGTCCAGCAAACATCCAAAAGAACCGAACCTAGACCAGTGTGCCCGTCATTTATGAGGAGTAACCCATGGCAACCATTAACAAATTCACATTCTGCATGCTAAATGAGTACTGAAGTACACACACTCAGGGGCGTCCCGAGGCCGGGTGTCACCCGGAGCAGATATCGGGTGACATCACCACGCATGCGGCCGGCGGCCATCTTGGTGATAAACGCCGGCAGAGAGAGAAGGGGACGTTCACCTGGTGGGATAAGGTAAGCCACTGGGTCCCCTCCTCTCTCTCTCCTGCAGCTGTCGGGCTCTTGGTTCATGACCGAGTGCCCAACCTTTCAGAGGGGGTGACACCAAAATGACTGTCAGTCATTTTGGTGTCACCCCTCCAATGGTGTCACCC
>NW_017309150.1:43097-46060 GCF_000935625.1 Nanorana parkeri | reverse complement strand
ACACTCCAGGGACACCCAGGCAACACTCCAGGGACACCCAGGGGACACCCAGAGGACACTCCAGGGACACCCAGGCAACACTCCAGGGACACCCAGGGGACACCCAGAGGACACTCCAGGGACACCCAGGCAACACTCCAGGGACACAGTGACATGTGATATCTCTTGGCATCTGGCTGTCGGATGCGTCTGCTGCCCATTCACACTCACAGCTGCTTTGTATACAGATCTCCATTCACTTTCTATGTCATACAATCCCCGTCACGCGGCGCTTCCCTCACATCTTCTATAGGTTGCCGCCATAGGTGGTGGTTTCCGTGACGCCGCGCCGCCGGTAGCGAGCTCTGAATAAACCATCTTCTGAGGAGAAGGCAGAAATCTGAGCCGGTGACAGGAAGGAAGTCTGGATTTAATCGATCCCAGAGACTGAGAGCAAAGCGTCCAGCCAGCTACCCGCCGCCAGCCAAGAGTCTGAGAATATCGCCAACTTATACAGTAACATCTGCTGGAAGAGGACCTGTCACCGCTCCCCCCGCGCACCCGATGTCTTCCCATGCACTGAACTCCGGAGACATCGCTGAGAATACGTCCAGGAAAAGAATAAAACGTCACTTTCCATTCTCAGATTTCACAACTTGTCATCAAAAGGAGCAGAAAAATGATAAGTTTACGTAAACGCTGCGTTTCGGCCTCAGAAAGTCTCACACACACACAACGGCAACGTTTCCATGAAAGCTTCTGCTTAGGAACGATAATGAAGAGTAGGGATGAGCTTCACGCTTGGGTCCACTATGAGTCGGACCTGAACCCAAGCCGCTCGCAATCCGCCAAACGGGCAGTTCCCCGGATCTGCGTCTGTGTCCTAGCAACCAATGTGCACGCCGTGGTTGACTAGCAGTTGAGCGGCATAGCACTATTGGTTGCTAGGACACAGCTGGGCACACCATGGCAACCTTTGATGCTGAGGGGTTGCCTGTGTCCTTGCAACCAATGATGATGCCTTGCGACCTGTACAGTACCATTGGTTGCTAAGACACTGGCAGCCCCACAGTGTCATTGGTTGGTATGGAGCACCCACCTGTGTCCTAGCAACCCATGGTGCTGTGCGGGTCGCAAGGCATCATCATTGGTTGCTAGGACACAGACAGCCCCGCAGCATCACATGGTGTGCCCAGCTGTGTGCAACCAATGTGCACGCCGCGGTTGACCGGCATAGCACCATTGGTTGCTAGGACACAAACTGATATTTCGGCGAGTGTGGGAACTGTCTGTTTGGCGAATTGCGAGCAGCTTGGGTTCAGGTCTGACCCATGGTTGACCCAAGCGTTCTTTAGTTCACCCGGACATTCTCTCAACACAGATCTCTGACTGGGTCCAGCAAACATCCAAAAGAACCGAACCTAGACCAGTGTGCCCGTCATTTATGAGGAGTAACCCATGGCAACCATTAACAAATTCACATTCTGCATGCTAAATGAGTACTGAAGTACACACACTCAGGGGCGTCCCGAGGCCGGGTGTCACCCGGAGCAGATATCGGGTGACATCACCACGCATGCGGCCGGCGGCCATCTTGGTGATAAACGCCGGCAGAGAGAGAAGGGGACGTTCACCTGGTGGGATAAGGTAAGCCACTGGGTCCCCTCCTCTCTCTCTCCTGCAGCTGTCGGGCTCTTGGTTCATGACCGAGTGCCCAACCTTTCAGAGGGGGTGACACCAAAATGACTGTCAGTCATTTTGGTGTCACCCCTCCAATGGTGTCACCCTAGGGTTGCCACCTTTTCTTCAAGCGAAACCCGAACACTCTAGCGACACGCGGACATTTTTTGGGGAGAATGAGTGGCGGCTTATTCATATGTAAATATCACAGTGGAGACTATTTATAGTGGGAGGGCCAGAAGCCCCCTATCTTAATTTCGGTTGCCCCTGTCTGCCAGACATCTTGTGTCCGGGACTGAGCGGGTGAATCCTGGATGGGTGGCAACCCCATGTCACCCGGGTGCGGGCCGCACCCCCCCTTGTGAGGCCACCGCACACACTATAAATATACATAAAATCATTCTCTTTAATATCCTGGAAATAAATCAATGTTCCGGCGATAGTTGGGACCATCCGGCATTCTAGTTCCCGGGTGGGAAACCCAAAAAGGATCAATAGACAAATGTCTGACTCTTATCTCACCCGCGATGACCTCCCACCAATTACCAGGAAAGACAACCAGAATCTCCTTCGCGCTGGTCCAAAACCCGCCCGTAGAGTCCCTGATCTGAATTCTCTGTACTGAAGGCCTCACAGCGCCTCGGACACATTGTATCCGGCGCGTGGCAAAGAAATGTCTTTGGAGGATTTCATAGAATGCGTTCTGTTGGTAGCCATAGAAACCGTCATCCCGAATTATTATAACCGCAACATTCCCGGCTTCTTAATGGCGGCATCAAAAGGAACCCCCTTATGGGGACACATCGGGGTTCACTCATTGTAGTTTCTGCTGTACGTAGAGTCCGATCTCTCCGAATGACACACAGGAGACCCTCCGGATCAGTTCCAGAATCATTATCACATTATTGTATCTTCCATTCTAGAGAAGTCCGATTGTCACCTCCGGAAAGGTCCGGAACACACAAGCTGCGGCCCATCTTTCCTGCTCACACGTTTTATCATCACGCTTGGATCATTCCTCTCAGTCATCTCTTTATATAATATGTTTCAGGATCAGAACAATTTCATTTAGTTCTCGGCATTTCCCCTACAGGTCAGCGACATGTTCTTACCAGTGGCGTCACAAGGGCGGTGCGGGTGACACCAATGGAGGGGTGACACCACAATGACTCACAGTCAGTGTGGTGTCACCCCCTCTAAAAAGTCGGCCAACGCGGTCATGGACCGAGAGCCCGACAGTGTCAGGAGAGAGGAGGGGAGCCGGCGGCATACCTCCTCCCGCCGGGTGAACGTCCCCTCCTCTC
>NW_017309150.1:28688-41824 GCF_000935625.1 Nanorana parkeri | reverse complement strand
ACACTCCAGGGACACCCAGGCAACACTCCAGGGACACCCAGGGGACACCCAGAGGACACTCCAGGGACACCCAGGCAACACTCCAGGGACACCCAGGGGACACCCAGAGGACACTCCAGGGACACCCAGGCAACACTCCAGGGACACAGTGACATGTGATATCTCTTGGCATCTGGCTGTCGGATGCGTCTGCTGCCCATTCACACTCACAGCTGCTTTGTATACAGATCTCCATTCACTTTCTATGTCATACAATCCCCGTCACGCGGCGCTTCCCTCACATCTTCTATAGGTTGCCGCCATAGGTGGTGGTTTCCGTGACGCCGCGCCGCCGGTAGCGAGCTCTGAATAAACCATCTTCTGAGGAGAAGGCAGAAATCTGAGCCGGTGACAGGAAGGAAGTCTGGATTTAATCGATCCCAGAGACTGAGAGCAAAGCGTCCAGCCAGCTACCCGCCGCCAGCCAAGAGTCTGAGAATATCGCCAACTTATACAGTAACATCTGCTGGAAGAGGACCTGTCACCGCTCCCCCCGCGCACCCGATGTCTTCCCATGCACTGAACTCCGGAGACATCGCTGAGAATACGTCCAGGAAAAGAATAAAACGTCACTTTCCATTCTCAGATTTCACAACTTGTCATCAAAAGGAGCAGAAAAATGATAAGTTTACGTAAACGCTGCGTTTCGGCCTCAGAAAGTCTCACACACACACAACGGCAACGTTTCCATGAAAGCTTCTGCTTAGGAACGATAATGAAGAGTAGGGATGAGCTTCACGCTTGGGTCCACTATGAGTCGGACCTGAACCCAAGCCGCTCGCAATCCGCCAAACGGGCAGTTCCCCGGATCTGCGTCTGTGTCCTAGCAACCAATGTGCACGCCGTGGTTGACTAGCAGTTGAGCGGCATAGCACTATTGGTTGCTAGGACACAGCTGGGCACACCATGGCAACCTTTGATGCTGAGGGGTTGCCTGTGTCCTTGCAACCAATGATGATGCCTTGCGACCTGTACAGTACCATTGGTTGCTAAGACACTGGCAGCCCCACAGTGTCATTGGTTGGTATGGAGCACCCACCTGTGTCCTAGCAACCCATGGTGCTGTGCGGGTCGCAAGGCATCATCATTGGTTGCTAGGACACAGACAGCCCCGCAGCATCACATGGTGTGCCCAGCTGTGTGCAACCAATGTGCACGCCGCGGTTGACCGGCATAGCACCATTGGTTGCTAGGACACAAACTGATATTTCGGCGAGTGTGGGAACTGTCTGTTTGGCGAATTGCGAGCAGCTTGGGTTCAGGTCTGACCCATGGTTGACCCAAGCGTTCTTTAGTTCACCCGGACATTCTCTCAACACAGATCTCTGACTGGGTCCAGCAAACATCCAAAAGAACCGAACCTAGACCAGTGTGCCCGTCATTTATGAGGAGTAACCCATGGCAACCATTAACAAATTCACATTCTGCATGCTAAATGAGTACTGAAGTACACACACTCAGGGGCGTCCCGAGGCCGGGTGTCACCCGGAGCAGATATCGGGTGACATCACCACGCATGCGGCCGGCGGCCATCTTGGTGATAAACGCCGGCAGAGAGAGAAGGGGACGTTCACCTGGTGGGATAAGGTAAGCCACTGGGTCCCCTCCTCTCTCTCTCCTGCAGCTGTCGGGCTCTTGGTTCATGACCGAGTGCCCAACCTTTCAGAGGGGGTGACACCAAAATGACTGTCAGTCATTTTGGTGTCACCCCTCCAATGGTGTCACCCTAGGGTTGCCACCTTTTCTTCAAGCGAAACCCGAACACTCTAGCGACACGCGGACATTTTTTGGGGAGAATGAGTGGCGGCTTATTCATATGTAAATATCACAGTGGAGACTATTTATAGTGGGAGGGCCAGAAGCCCCCTATCTTAATTTCGGTTGCCCCTGTCTGCCAGACATCTTGTGTCCGGGACTGAGCGGGTGAATCCTGGATGGGTGGCAACCCCATGTCACCCGGGTGCGGGCCGCACCCCCCCTTGTGAGGCCACCGCACACACTATAAATATACATAAAATCATTCTCTTTAATATCCTGGAAATAAATCAATGTTCCGGCGATAGTTGGGACCATCCGGCATTCTAGTTCCCGGGTGGGAAACCCAAAAAGGATCAATAGACAAATGTCTGACTCTTATCTCACCCGCGATGACCTCCCACCAATTGTCCATTATGAGAGTCCCTGATCTGAATTCTCTGTACTGAAGGCCTCACAGCGCCTCGGACACATTGTATCCGGCGCGTGGCAAAGAAATGTCTTTGGAGGATTTCATAGAATGCGTTCTGTTGGTAGCCATAGAAACCGTCATCCCGAATTATTATAACCGCAACATTCCCGGCTTCTTAATGGCGGCATCAAAAGGAACCCCCTTATGGGGACACATCGGGGTTCACTCATTGTAGTTTCTGCTGTACGTAGAGTCCGATCTCTCCGAATGACACACAGGAGACCCTCCGGATCAGTTCCAGAATCATTATCACATTATTGTATCTTCCATTCTAGAGAAGTCCGATTGTCACCTCCGGAAAGGTCCGGAACACACAAGCTGCGGCCCATCTTTCCTGCTCACACGTTTTATCATCACGCTTGGATCATTCCTCTCAGTCATCTCTTTATATAATATGTTTCAGGATCAGAACAATTTCATTTAGTTCTCGTCATTTCCCCTACAGGTCAGCGACATGTTCTTACCAGTGGCGTCACAAGGGCGGTGCGGGTGACACCAATGGAGGGGTGACACCACAATGACTCACAGTCAGTGTGGTGTCACCCCCTCTAAAAAGTCGGCCAACGCGGTCATGGACCGAGAGCCCGACAGTGTCAGGAGAGAGGAGGGGAGCCGGCGGCATACCTCCTCCCGCCGGGTGAACGTCCCCTCCTCTCACTGCCGGTGCCCATCACCAAGATGGCCGCCTGCAGGCGCCAATCAGATGGCCGCGCGTGTGCGATGACGTCACGTGCGCACGCGGCGACGACACGGCGGGGGTGTCACCCGGCCTCGGGATGCCCCTGTTTCTTACATGCAGAGGGTGACAACTGCCCCTCAATATATTATTACCTGCTGGAGGGTTTGGTACAATGTCTTCTCGGCACCTTTCTAGTGACAACTTCTCCTCTAAGAGTCAAATCTACAAAGCTGATATAACTTCTCTGACAGGAAACAGTGAAAGAAGGATTCATTGGTTGGTGCTGATATGATCTGAAAACCTCATGAGGTCATCCCTCTGATCAAATCGCCATCTACGTACCTGCCGTACCCCCACAATCTGGCTCCTGAGGGGGTTCAGATCTCCAAAGGGAGCTGCTGATCCATCTTTTTCTAGATTTGCGGAAGACAAATGGACCGCACTAGAGACCGGTGACATCACCGAGAATGCAGCTTATCCGTTAATTAGAGGCCGGTGACATCACTGAGAATGCAGCTTATCCATTAATTAGAGAGCGGTGACATCACTGAGAATGCAGCCTATCCCTTCACTAGAGAGCGGTGACATCACTGAGAATGCAGCCTATCCCTTCACTAGAGAGCGGTGACATCACTGAGAATGCAGCCTATCCCTTCACTAGAGAGCGGTGACATCACTGAGAATGCAGCCTATCCCTTCACTAGAGAGCGGTGACATCACTGAGAATGCAGCCTATCCCTTCACTAGAGAGCGGTGACATCACTGAGAATGCAGCCTATCCCTTCACTAGAGAGCGGTGACATCACTGAGAATGCAGCCTATCCCTTCACTAGAGAGCGGTGACATCACTGAGAATGCAGCCTATCCCTTCACTAGAGAGCGGTGACATCACTGAGAATGCAGCCTATCCCTTCACTAGAGAGCGGTGACATCACTGAGAATGCAGCCTATCCCTTCACTAGAGAGCGGTGACATCACTGAGAATGCAGCCTATCCCTTCACTAGAGAGCGGTGACATCACTGAGAATGCAGCCTATCCCTTCACTAGAGAGCGGTGACATCACTGAGAATGCAGCCTATCCCTTCACTAGAGAGCGGTGACATCACTGAGAATGCAGCCTATCCCTTCACTAGAGAGCGGTGACATCACTGAGAATGCAGCCTATCCCTTCACTAGAGAGCGGTGACATCACTGAGAATGCAGCCTATCCCTTCACTAGAGAGCGGTGACATCACTGAGAATGCAGCCTATCCCTTCACTAGAGAGCGGTGACATCACTGAGAATGCAGCCTATCCCTTCACTAGAGAGCGGTGACATCACTGAGAATGCAGCCTATCCCTTCACTAGAGAGCGGTGACATCACTGAGAATGCAGCCTATCCCTTCACTAGAGAGCGGTGACATCACTGAGAATGCAGCCTATCCCTTCACTAGAGAGCGGTGACATCACTGAGAATGCAGCCTATCCCTTCACTAGAGAGCGGTGACATCACTGAGAATGCAGCCTATCCCTTCACTAGAGAGCGGTGACATCACTGAGAATGCAGCCTATCCCTTCACTAGAGAGCGGTGACATCACTGAGAATGCAGCCTATCCCTTCACTAGAGAGCGGTGACATCACTGAGAATGCAGCCTATCCCTTCACTAGAGAGCGGTGACATCACTGAGAATGCAGCCTATCCCTTCACTAGAGAGCGGTGACATCACTGAGAATGCAGCCTATCCCTTCACTAGAGAGCGGTGACATCACTGAGAATGCAGCCTATCCCTTCACTAGAGAGCGGTGACATCACTGAGAATGCAGCCTATCCCTTCACTAGAGAGCGGTGACATCACTGAGAATGCAGCCTATCCCTTCACTAGAGAGCGGTGACATCACTGAGAATGCAGCCTATCCCTTCACTAGAGAGCGGTGACATCACTGAGAATGCAGCCTATCCCTTCACTAGAGAGCGGTGACATCACTGAGAATGCAGCCTATCCCTTCACTAGAGAGCGGTGACATCACTGAGAATGCAGCCTATCCCTTCACTAGAGAGCGGTGACATCACTGAGAATGCAGCCTATCCCTTCACTAGAGAGCGGTGACATCACTGAGAATGCAGCCTATCCCTTCACTAGAGAGCGGTGACATCACTGAGAATGCAGCCTATCCCTTCACTAGAGAGCGGTGACATCACTGAGAATGCAGCCTATCCCTTCACTAGAGAGCGGTGACATCACTGAGAATGCAGCCTATCCCTTCACTAGAGAGCGGTGACATCACTGAGAATGCAGCCTATCCCTTCACTAGAGAGCGGTGACATCACTGAGAATGCAGCCTATCCCTTCACTAGAGAGCGGTGACATCACTGAGAATGCAGCCTATCCCTTCACTAGAGAGCGGTGACATCACTGAGAATGCAGCCTATCCCTTCACTAGAGAGCGGTGACATCACTGAGAATGCAGCCTATCCCTTCACTAGAGAGCGGTGACATCACTGAGAATGCAGCCTATCCCTTCACTAGAGAGCGGTGACATCACTGAGAATGCAGCCTATCCCTTCACTAGAGAGCGGTGACATCACTGAGAATGCAGCCTATCCCTTCACTAGAGAGCGGTGACATCACTGAGAATGCAGCCTATCCCTTCACTAGAGAGCGGTGACATCACTGAGAATGCAGCCTATCCCTTCACTAGAGAGCGGTGACATCACTGAGAATGCAGCCTATCCCTTCACTAGAGAGCGGTGACATCACTGAGAATGCAGCCTATCCCTTCACTAGAGAGCGGTGACATCACTGAGAATGCAGCCTATCCCTTCACTAGAGAGCGGTGACATCACTGAGAATGCAGCCTATCCCTTCACTAGAGAGCGGTGACATCACTGAGAATGCAGCCTATCCCTTCACTAGAGAGCGGTGACATCACTGAGAATGCAGCCTATCCCTTCACTAGAGAGCGGTGACATCACTGAGAATGCAGCCTATCCCTTCACTAGAGAGCGGTGACATCACTGAGAATGCAGCCTATCCCTTCACTAGAGAGCGGTGACATCACTGAGAATGCAGCCTATCCCTTCACTAGAGAGCGGTGACATCACTGAGAATGCAGCCTATCCCTTCACTAGAGAGCGGTGACATCACTGAGAATGCAGCCTATCCCTTCACTAGAGAGCGGTGACATCACTGAGAATGCAGCCTATCCCTTCACTAGAGAGCGGTGACATCACTGAGAATGCAGCCTATCCCTTCACTAGAGAGCGGTGACATCACTGAGAATGCAGCCTATCCCTTCACTAGAGAGCGGTGACATCACTGAGAATGCAGCCTATCCCTTCACTAGAGAGCGGTGACATCACTGAGAATGCAGCCTATCCCTTCACTAGAGAGCGGTGACATCACTGAGAATGCAGCCTATCCAAGCACTAGAGACCGGTGACATCACTGAGAGTGCAGCCTATCCCTTCATATGCGCAGTCTGATAAACACGTAGTCCTTCTTCTGGGTCACATATGTCGCCCAGAAGAAGGGACCCTGCGTGGCCCCGAAAAGTTGGCTGTATAACGCATGTGACGGTTTAATAAAAAGTGCTTTTCTTCTCGCACACATCATCGAGTGCCGGTGACTACTATTATGGACTGTATCTGTCGCGGCGCCATCCCCGTTGTCACTTCCAGCACCGACCTCTCATCCACGGTCTGCGTGCTGTATGGAGTGCCGGTGATCTCGTATTATCGATAAACGCGTCGCACACGTTTCAGACGTCGTATCTTCTCTTTGTGCCGAGCAGACGCGTAAATCCGCCATCGTCTTCCGAGGACGCGGCTCTGCCAGCAACACGTCCAAACTGCAAATTCTTTCCACGTGAAGTCATCAGTTTTAAGTGAAACTAAAGAATTTCCTAAACGTAACAGAAATGTGGAGGAGTGTCAGCGCACATGGCGGCCAGCGTCCTGCTATCCATGGAAAGTTTACCGTTCATATCTTCCCTCAGACAACGTGTCTGGGTACAGAGGGAGAATATTATTCACCGGACAAACCGTTGTCACCGCCCCCATCCTGACCCTCCATTCCCCTCCCCCATCCTGACCCTCCCTTCCTCGCCCCCCTCCTGACCCTCCCTTCCTCGCCCCCCTCCTGACCCTCCCTTCCTCGCCCCCCTCCTGACCCTCCCTTCCTCGCCCCCCTCCTGACCCTCCCTTCCTCGCCCCCCTCCTGACCCTCCCTTCCTCGCCCCCCTCCTGACCCTCCCTTCCTCGCCCCCCTCCTGACCCTCCCTTCCTCGCCCCCCTCCTGACCCTCCCTTCCTCGCCCCCCTCCTGACCCTCCCTTCCTCGCCCCCCTCCTGACCCTCCCTTCCTCGCCCCCCTCCTGACCCTCCCTTCCTCGCCCCCCTCCTGACCCTCCCTTCCTCGCCCCCCTCCTGACCCTCCCTTCCTCGCCCCCCTCCTGACCCTCCCTTCCTCGCCCCCCTCCTGACCCTCCCTTCCTCGCCCCCCTCCTGACCCTCCCTTCCTCGCCCCCCTCCTGACCCTCCCTTCCTCGCCCCCCTCCTGACCCTCCCTTCCTCGCCCCCCTCCTGACCCTCCCTTCCTCGCCCCCCTCCTGACCCTCCCTTCCTCGCCCCCCTCCTGACCCTCCCTTCCTCGCCCCCCTCCTGACCCTCCCTTCCTCGCCCCCCTCCTGACCCTCCCTTCCTCGCCCCCCTCCTGACCCTCCCTTCCTCGCCCCCCTCCTGACCCTCCCTTCCTCGCCCCCCTCCTGACCCTCCCTTCCTCGCCCCCCTCCTGACCCTCCCTTCCTCGCCCCCCTCCTGACCCTCCCTTCCTCGCCCCCCTCCTGACCCTCCCTTCCTCGCCCCCCTCCTGACCCTCCCTTCCTCGCCCCCCTCCTGACCCTCCCTTCCTCGCCCCCCTCCTGACCCTCCCTTCCTCGCCCCCCTCCTGACCCTCCCTTCCTCGCCCCCCTCCTGACCCTCCCTTCCTCGCCCCCCTCCTGACCCTCCCTTCCTCGCCCCCCTCCTGACCCTCCCTTCCTCGCCCCCCTCCTGACCCTCCCTTCCTCGCCCCCCTCCTGACCCTCCCTTCCTCGCCCCCCTCCTGACCCTCCCTTCCTCGCCCCCCTCCTGACCCTCCCTTCCTCGCCCCCCTCCTGACCCTCCCTTCCTCGCCCCCCTCCTGACCCTCCCTTCCTCGCCCCCCTCCTGACCCTCCCTTCCTCGCCCCCCTCCTGACCCTCCCTTCCTCGCCCCCCTCCTGACCCTCCCTTCCTCGCCCCCCTCCTGACCCTCCCTTCCTCGCCCCCCTCCTGACCCTCCCTTCCTCGCCCCCCTCCTGACCCTCCCTTCCTCGCCCCCCTCCTGACCCTCCCTTCCTCGCCCCCCTCCTGACCCTCCCTTCCTCGCCCCCCTCCTGACCCTCCCTTCCTCGCCCCCCTCCTGACCCTCCCTTCCTCGCCCCCCTCCTGACCCTCCCTTCCTCGCCCCCCTCCTGACCCTCCCTTCCTCGCCCCCCTCCTGACCCTCCCTTCCTCGCCCCCCTCCTGACCCTCCCTTCCTCGCCCCCCTCCTGACCCTCCCTTCCTCGCCCCCCTCCTGACCCTCCCTTCCTCGCCCCCCTCCTGACCCTCCCTTCCTCGCCCCCCTCCTGACCCTCCCTTCCTCGCCCCCCTCCTGACCCTCCCTTCCTCGCCCCCCTCCTGACCCTCCCTTCCTCGCCCCCCTCCTGACCCTCCCTTCCTCGCCCCCCTCCTGACCCTCCCTTCCTCGCCCCCCTCCTGACCCTCCCTTCCTCGCCCCCCTCCTGACCCTCCCTTCCTCGCCCCCCTCCTGACCCTCCCTTCCTCGCCCCCCTCCTGACCCTCCCTTCCTCGCCCCCCTCCTGACCCTCCCTTCCTCGCCCCCCTCCTGACCCTCCCTTCCTCGCCCCCCTCCTGACCCTCCCTTCCTCGCCCCCCTCCTGACCCTCCCTTCCTCGCCCCCCTCCTGACCCTCCCTTCCTCGCCCCCCTCCTGACCCTCCCTTCCTCGCCCCCCTCCTGACCCTCCCTTCCTCGCCCCCCTCCTGACCCTCCCTTCCTCGCCCCCCTCCTGACCCTCCCTTCCTCGCCCCCCTCCTGACCCTCCCTTCCTCGCCCCCCTCCTGACCCTCCCTTCCTCGCCCCCCTCCTGACCCTCCCTTCCTCGCCCCCCTCCTGACCCTCCCTTCCTCGCCCCCCTCCTGACCCTCCCTTCCTCGCCCCCCTCCTGACCCTCCCTTCCTCGCCCCCCTCCTGACCCTCCCTTCCTCGCCCCCCTCCTGACCCTCCCTTCCTCGCCCCCCTCCTGACCCTCCCTTCCTCGCCCCCCTCCTGACCCTCCCTTCCTCGCCCCCCTCCTGACCCTCCCTTCCTCGCCCCCCTCCTGACCCTCCCTTCCTCGCCCCCCTCCTGACCCTCCCTTCCTCGCCCCCCTCCTGACCCTCCCTTCCTCGCCCCCCTCCTGACCCTCCCTTCCTCGCCCCCCTCCTGACCCTCCCTTCCTCGCCCCCCTCCTGACCCTCCCTTCCTCGCCCCCCTCCTGACCCTCCCTTCCTCGCCCCCCTCCTGACCCTCCCTTCCTCGCCCCCCTCCTGACCCTCCCTTCCTCGCCCCCCTCCTGACCCTCCCTTCCTCGCCCCCCTCCTGACCCTCCCTTCCTCGCCCCCCTCCTGACCCTCCCTTCCTCGCCCCCCTCCTGACCCTCCCTTCCTCGCCCCCCTCCTGACCCTCCCTTCCTCGCCCCCCTCCTGACCCTCCCTTCCTCGCCCCCCTCCTGACCCTCCCTTCCTCGCCCCCCTCCTGACCCTCCCTTCCTCGCCCCCCTCCTGACCCTCCCTTCCTCGCCCCCCTCCTGACCCTCCCTTCCTCGCCCCCCTCCTGACCCTCCCTTCCTCGCCCCCCTCCTGACCCTCCCTTCCTCGCCCCCCTCCTGACCCTCCCTTCCTCGCCCCCCTCCTGACCCTCCCTTCCTCGCCCCCCTCCTGACCCTCCCTTCCTCGCCCCCCTCCTGACCCTCCCTTCCTCGCCCCCCTCCTGACCCTCCCTTCCTCGCCCCCCTCCTGACCCTCCCTTCCTCGCCCCCCTCCTGACCCTCCCTTCCTCGCCCCCCTCCTGACCCTCCCTTCCTCGCCCCCCTCCTGACCCTCCCTTCCTCGCCCCCCTCCTGACCCTCCCTTCCTCGCCCCCCTCCTGACCCTCCCTTCCTCGCCCCCCTCCTGACCCTCCCTTCCTCGCCCCCCTCCTGACCCTCCCTTCCTCGCCCCCCTCCTGACCCTCCCTTCCTCGCCCCCCTCCTGACCCTCCCTTCCTCGCCCCCCTCCTGACCCTCCCTTCCTCGCCCCCCTCCTGACCCTCCCTTCCTCGCCCCCCTCCTGACCCTCCCTTCCTCGCCCCCCTCCTGACCCTCCCTTCCTCGCCCCCCTCCTGACCCTCCCTTCCTCGCCCCCCTCCTGACCCTCCCTTCCTCGCCCCCCTCCTGACCCTCCCTTCCTCGCCCCCCTCCTGACCCTCCCTTCCTCGCCCCCCTCCTGACCCTCCCTTCCTCGCCCCCCTCCTGACCCTCCCTTCCTCGCCCCCCTCCTGACCCTCCCTTCCTCGCCCCCCTCCTGACCCTCCCTTCCTCGCCCCCCTCCTGACCCTCCCTTCCTCGCCCCCCTCCTGACCCTCCCTTCCTCGCCCCCCTCCTGACCCTCCCTTCCTCGCCCCCCTCCTGACCCTCCCTTCCTCGCCCCCCTCCTGACCCTCCCTTCCTCGCCCCCCTCCTGACCCTCCCTTCCTCGCCCCCCTCCTGACCCTCCCTTCCTCGCCCCCCTCCTGACCCTCCCTTCCTCGCCCCCCTCCTGACCCTCCCTTCCTCGCCCCCCTCCTGACCCTCCCTTCCTCGCCCCCCTCCTGACCCTCCCTTCCTCGCCCCCCTCCTGACCCTCCCTTCCTCGCCCCCCTCCTGACCCTCCCTTCCTCGCCCCCCTCCTGACCCTCCCTTCCTCGCCCCCCTCCTGACCCTCCCTTCCTCGCCCCCCTCCTGACCCTCCCTTCCTCGCCCCCCTCCTGACCCTCCCTTCCTCGCCCCCCTCCTGACCCTCCCTTCCTCGCCCCCCTCCTGACCCTCCCTTCCTCGCCCCCCTCCTGACCCTCCCTTCCTCGCCCCCCTCCTGACCCTCCCTTCCTCGCCCCCCTCCTGACCCTCCCTTCCTCGCCCCCCTCCTGACCCTCCCTTCCTCGCCCCCCTCCTGACCCTCCCTTCCTCGCCCCCCTCCTGACCCTCCCTTCCTCGCCCCCCTCCTGACCCTCCCTTCCTCGCCCCCCTCCTGACCCTCCCTTCCTCGCCCCCATCCTGACCCTCCATTCCTCGCCCCCATCCTGTCCCTCCATTCCTCTCCCACATCCTGACCCTCCAATTCTCTCTCCGTGTTCTCTGGAGTGACCAATCACGCTTCTCTGTCTGGCAATCCGATGGGCGTGTCTGGGTTTGGCGGTTGCCAGGGGAACGGTACTTGCCTGACTGCATTGTGCCAAGTGTAAAGTTTGGGGGAGGGGGGATTATGGGGGGAGGAGGTGTTTCAGGGGTTGGGCTCCGCTCCTTAGTTCCAGTGAAGGGAACTCTTAAGGCCTCAGCACACCAAGACATTTTGGACAATTTCATGCTCCCAACTTTGTGGGAGGAGTTTGGGGACGGCCCCTTCCTGTTCCAACATGACTGCGCACCAGTGCACAAAGCAAGGTCCATAAAGACATGGAGGGGGGAGTTTGGGGGGGAGGAACGTGACCGGCCGCACAGAGTCCTGACCTCAACCCCATAGAACACCTTTGGGATTAATTAGAGGCGGAGACTGCGAGCCCCTCCCCCAACATCAGTACCTGACCCCACAAATGGTCCAACATTCCCATAGACACACCCCTAAACCTTGTGGACGCTTTCACAGAAGAGGCGGAGCTGTTATAGCGGCAAAGGGCGGAGCCAACCCAATACTGAACCCTACGGACTAAGACTGGGGGGCCATTAGAGTTCATGTGCGTGTAAAGGCGCCCCAATACTTCTGGTAATACAGGTACAGTGTGTATATATATGTATATACGTCTGCTGGGTCTGCTGACATCACATCCAAGAGGACATGCCTAAAATATGTTAAATGTTCATGTAATCTTATGGGAAGGTTGTCGAAAAGGAATAGTCTGGTGACAGGTTCTGTTTATTACACGCTCTCTGTGTTTTTATCTCCATGGTCCGCGCTCACCACTTTTGGAAGTGACGGGAACATCCAAACGTTTGAGTTGTACTGGAGAAGGGATACGGAGAAGATCTTCCAATGAGGACAACTGAGGGCAGATCACGTCAGGCTAATCCATGTGACCTGCCTCAGCCTGACCACATCACAAACGGACCCGGCCGGTGCTGAGGACGTATCTGGATTTCAGCAAAGCTTTTAATACAGTTCCACATAATGGTCTCGTAAATAAATCGTACCGGCGAGGACTGGTTATGCGGTTGGCTAAAGAAGAGACATCAGAGTGCGGTTGTAAATGGAGTTCATTCAGCACAGAGACCGGTCACTAGTCAGGCTCGGCACTTGGGTCTGATCTATTGAACCTGTAAGTGACGGTTGGGTGGGTGAGATGTGTTAGGGTCACCTAACCCTTAGATTGATATTCCTGGAGGTGATGGAACATGATTCGGTGTGATTGGAAGATCGGTCGAAGAAACTACAATTCAACATTTCTTAATGTAAAATAGAATCCTCTGATAGAGTGGAATAATGGGGGGTATAGTGTTGGTCAATATTAGAGGGGTCCCCAGCAGGAGGAAGGAGGTCCTGATCCCTCTATATAGATCTTTATTATCACTAGAGGGATCTCCAGTAGGAGGAAGGAGGTCCTGATCCCTCTATATAGATCTTTATTATCACTAGAGGGACCCCCAGCAGGAGGAAGGAGGTCCTGATTCCTTATATAGATCTTTATTATCACTAGAGGGGTCCCCAGCAGGGGGAAGGAGGTCCTGATTCCTCTATATAGATCTTTAGTTATCACTAGAGGTGTCCTCAGCGGGGGAAGGAGGTCCTGATCCCTCTATATAGATCTTTATTATCACTAGAGGGACCCCCAGCAGGGGGAAGGAGGTCCTGATCCCTCTATATAGATCTTTATTATCACTAGAGGGGTCCCCAGCAGGAGGAAGGAGGTCCTGATCCCTC
>NW_017309150.1:22461-26881 GCF_000935625.1 Nanorana parkeri | reverse complement strand
GGCGGGCCAGATTCGGGGACAGCTGGCTGGGGGACTCTGCGATCAGTCGGAGGTCATTAACAGAATGAACGAGGACATCTGTCATTATCCTGCCCTCCGCCGCCCCTCCGCCGCTCCCCCGACGCCCATTCACACATTAATCCCAATTGTTATGGAAATCAATGGATCCATAGAGTCACGCCAGGCAGATTCCGGGACACCAACAGCTGTCATCCGAGCACACAGGAATGTCACGTCTACGCACCGTACACACCGTACATACGTGACGCACGGATACTGTGGGGTCTCCCGGCATTCTCCTTTCATCTCCATCCATCCTCCATCTGCCCTCATTATAACGGAGGATTGGGGAAGTGAAGGTCATTGCTGGGGGCCAAATGAGCCGCGGCTTGCCCATCACTCCAGCAGAGCTTCCTTGGGGCCCATTCACACGATGTGAATGCGTTAGGGTGCTCTGCATGGATTGCCTCAATGCATGAACAAGCAGACGTGACCTCTTTTATTTAACGCGGCACACGGCACGTACGCCCTGGTGCGTTGCAGCACGGGTGCGTTGGATGCTGACACACCTTGGACTGTACATCATCATGTCATGCGCTCATGCACGTTACTACAATGCGCGGGGCTGAATGAGCCCTTACTAATGCATGCAACACCACCCAGGAGTCTCACCCCCTGCTGCTGCATTCCCTGTGACATAAAATAAATGGAGAAATCCAGAAGAGAGAGCCTCATCCTTGTGGCAGACAAAGGAAGGGGCTCGTCGTGCACAGAGATGACGACACACCAGACCAGGGAGGGATTTACAGTGAACCCCTTACAGAGCCCACGCAGGGCAGAGCAACCGGTTTACCTAACAGTCACCCTACGCTGGGGGCAAATACTCAGATTTCCTTCACCCGCCCCGCCCTGGCAGTATAAAGAGAGATGACGGTACTTCCTAGTATGGAGGCGCATGTGCGTTAGTCCGCTTCCTCTCATGTGACAGCACCGGTGCTTGCCAATTGGCTGCTCAGGCGCTCAGCGCTGTCCCCATGGGGGCGGAGCTTACACAGCCCTGTAAGCCCGGTGGAGTTCTGTTTGAGGCCCCAAAAGAATTAAAAAAGGTTCTGCAGGTTCTGCTTTGCACTTTCACTGTTTCTTGCTGATTTGCAGCCCTCGGCTCATTGACATGTACTGGGGAGGGCTGTGTGAGGCCTGAGCCCTTATCTGAATACACCCAGGATAAGGGGGAGAGCAGCTGCTACGGGAGTGATGGGGGGCAGCTGCTCCTGGAATTAGGCAGTGATGTCTGGGAGTCCATTCCTCAACCAGAACTCCATCTCAGCACGGCTGATTTCAGATAGGGGCTCAGACCCCCAAATTGTTCTGAATACAGGAGGGCTACCAAGTGAAGATAGAACGTCTTACCTGCAATAGGCCCCGATGTTCTCCACAATGTAGCACTGACCCCCGTTGTAGCAGTAGGTGGGGTAGACCTCGCACAGCGACTTGCAGGAACTGTTGCGTCTCACGTAGCCGCTGCGGCACTCCGTCCCGTTCTCGCCCGTCCCCGACATGGTCTGCGTTTGGTCCTTGATCACCTCCGGGTGAGGCCTGGGGTACGTCTCGCCGCGGAAGGGGAAGTCTTGGCGCCCGGTGGGCTTCTCGTCCAGCGTGGGGGTGTGTACCTTCAGAGTCGCCCCCTTGGGGAAGTTCCGCACGTCTTTAGCGGTCACGCCGTCGTCGTCGTCCTCCAGATCGTCCTCGTCGTCGTCGTCGTCTTCAATCCCCCCCTCCTCGTATCCATCTGCGTAGAAAGGAGGGGTGGGGTAAAGGTAGTCAAAAGGAGAGAAGTCATCGTAATGCAAGTGCTTGTGCCAGGGGCCCAGCTTGTCGTGGAAGCCCTTGGTGGAGTCGCCGCCCGGAGGGTAGCCCAAGTGGTCGTCTAAGTCAGAGGGGTCCCTGTAGTCTATGTCTGTGAGGTCAGACGGGGGCTCGGAGGGTTTCGGCGGGACGCCGGTAGAAGAAATATCTACTTGGGCTTTTTCGGTGACCACCGTTACGTCGGTGCTCCCTTGAGCTCCCTGCTCTGCGGTCTGCCTCGAATCTTTCTCCGGAGCGGTGAACGGTCCCTGAGAGTTCCCTGCCTCATAACCGACCCCCTTCTGGGACTCGTGAAGGCCGTCGCGGCCGGGCTCAGTACCTGAAGGCGGTGGCGACTGCACGGACGTCTCTCCGGGCACTTGCAGGAGGTGGTCAATTTCGGCAGAGTCCGGGCTGATGGCTTTCTCCGTAGATGGGCTCAGCATGGCGTTGCTCCAGGCGGTCGACGTCTGAGAAGGTGATAAGGTGGCCACATCCATGAAGTCCCGTAAGTTCCACTCGGTTTCCGAGGCGCTGGCATGGGTGACCTGGCTTGGCGGCATCTTAACATGAGGGTCACCGCTCCCGGAGTCTTCCTGGCTCTCCGCCACGGAAGGTCTATCTCCTTTGGCAAAGCTCTTTCTGAACTCCAAGTCAACCGTCCCTTGGCCAACCGGCCACACAAAGCTAGTAACGGGTTCCTCTTTCCCGTCGCTACGCTCGGAGAGCAAGGACCGGGATGGAGACTTCCTGTTGGCATAAACGTCGTCATGACAACCGACGCAGTCCGATGACTTATTGTCCGCACTGATCCTCGGTGAGCCGTACTTTGCCGCACCCTCGGTGGATGCCAGCCCGTTGGCTTGGCCGGTAGGAGCTTGTGAAGGTGACACCACACCAGGAGACCCCGCAGGCTTCTGGGCCTTGGATCCAGTCCGGGATTTACTGTCCAAGAAGGAGTCTTCTCCAGCAGATCCGGCCCTCCTGGCCGTCACCTTGTCCACGTCCAGCACTCCCTTTTCCAGCAGAGAGGCCAGAATCTCTGCCGCTGGCCGCTGGTACGAGTCGTCACCTTGCCCATCAAACCCCAACGCGTCAGTTCCATTTGTGGGATCTGAGCCGCCAGGAAGACGTTCCATGAAAGACAAGAAAAAGGGAAAAGAAAGGGAGACGATGTCAGAATGTGTCACCAGATGAGGCTGCCTGGTCCATGTAACACAACTAACACAACAAATGTCATTTTCAATATTATTCAACCTGCAACTTTCATTAAAACAGTCCCCGGTGATCCCACCATGGAGGTCCTCGTTCAGGCACTTCCTGTTATAGGGTGACAACAATCTCCCAATTGCACTCCTGCGTTGTCACCCTGTCACACGAGCTTTATCAACACACGTTACACAGACATGGCCCACTGTTGTCACCCTCAGGAAACCCGTCCTGAGGAATGCCACGGCTGCCATCGCTGGAGTGCCTGTAGACAGGAAGTGGCTGGAGGGGATCAGCAGCCCAGGGCACAGAGCAAACCAAATGCCATCCAGCCACCGCTGGAGTGCAGGAAGACAGGAAGTGGCTGGAGGGGATCAGCAGCCCACGGCACAGAGCAAACCAAATGCCATCCAGCCACCGCTGGAGTGCAGGAAGACAGGAAGTGGCTGGAGGGGATCAGCAGCCCACGGCACAGAGCAAACCAAATGCCATCCAGCCACCGCTGGAGTGCAGGAAGACAGGAAGTGGCTGGAGGGGATCAGCAGCCCACGGCACAGAGCAAACCAAATGCCATCCAGCCACCGCTGGAGTACCTGTAGACAGGAAGTGGCTGGAGGAGATCAGCAGCCCGGGCACAGGGCAAACCAAATGCCATCCAGCCATCGCTGGAGTACCTGTAGACAGGAAGTGGCTGGAGGAGATCAGCAGCCCGGGCACAGGGCAAACCAAATGCCATCCAGCCAGGGTTTGCTTCTTTTTAAAGGCACAACCCCCCCTCCACCCCACTTAGAATGATTTCAGCAAGGGGACTGTCTTGGTTCATGTCAGTATTTACAGAACAGATGCGGGTAAGAATCTGGAATTGTTAATTGTTGAACAAAACTGGAGTTTTACTTGTCGGGACCAGAAAAAGAAATTCGACAGATGTGTAAAATGTAAAAGTTGCCCCTGTAACAAATCTGCCCCCCCCTTCCCAGCCCAACATTTGTCCTCCATTGGGCCTGCGCCTCCCTGACACCACACAATGTGCGGCCGACAGGCAAACCTTCACCGGCCGACATTCACCCAATGTGTGACACAATAAAGTGCAGCGCGTCATTTGTCACCCTCTCCATTGTGTATGGCATCCCCCGCGCTCTCCCTGTGCCGCCGCCGCCACCAGTTGCCGTCCGCAGGAATCTGCAGCCTCCGGGCCAGCTTGGTGTGCACGCCAATAACTGGCCGTATTATATATTCATGGCACGTGTCATTACCGATACATCACACGCCATGTGACCCCCCCTCCGTCTGCCTGGTTACTGGGGGTCTGCGCTCCCTTCCAGGACCATTAACCGTGTAGTGACTGAATGCAAGGGGGAGGGGAAGG
>NW_017309150.1:19299-20262 GCF_000935625.1 Nanorana parkeri | reverse complement strand
ATTCTGTATGTATGGACTCTGCACAGTACCACTTCTCTTGTCCCGTATGCCGGGTGTCATTCTCGGTATCTGCCGGGTGCCATTCTCGGTATCTGTTCTTATTCTGTATGTATGGACTCTGCACAGTACCACTTCTCTTGTCCCGTATGCCGGGTGTCATTCTCGGTATCTGTCGGGTGCCATTCTCGGTATCTGTTCTTATTCTGTATGTATGGACTCTGCACAGTACCACTTCTCTTGTCCCGTATGCCGGGTGTCATTCTTGGTATCTGTCGGGTGCCATTCTCGGTATCTGTTCTTATTCTGTATGTATGGACTCTGCACAGTACCACTTCTCTTTTCCCGTATGCCGGGTGTCATTCTCGGTATCTATTCTTATTCTGTATGTATGGACTCTGCACAGTACCACTTCCCTTGTCCCGTATGCCGGGTGTCATTCTCGGTATCTGACGGGTGCCATTCTCGGTATCTGTTCTTATTCTGTATGTATGGACTCTGCATAGTACCACTTCTCTTGTCCTGTATGCCGGGTGTCATTCTCAGTATCTGTTCTTATTCTGTATGTATGGACTCTGCACAGTACCACTTCTCTTGTCCCGTATGCCGGGTGTCATTCTCTGTATCTGCCGGGTGCCATTCTCGGAATCTGTTCTTATTCTGTATGTATGGACTCTGCACAGTACCACTTCCCTTATCCTGTATGTCGGGTGTCATTCTCGGTATCTGCCGGGTGTCATTCTCGGTATCTATTCTTATTCTGTATGTATGGACTCTGCACAGTACCACTTCTCTTAGTACATCTTCAGTTGAGGTGACTTCCTCTGTTGGTCTCCAGGAATGAAGAACATCTGATGCTGCATCTGGATGACTCTGTTGTTATGGTAGATTGTCAGCTCTTGGACCCGGTTGTAAGATACAATGTCTCAGTGTTGGGGGTGGGGTTAGCAGGGGTCGGGTGGTGGG
>NW_017309150.1:0-2299 GCF_000935625.1 Nanorana parkeri | reverse complement strand
GGGGTTGGCGGTGTCTCGGTGTTGGGGTTGGCGGTGTCTCGGTGTTGGGGTTGGCGGTGTCTCGGTGTTGGGGTTGGCGGTGTCTCGGTGCAGATGTTGGGAGAGGTTCAATGTTTTTAATTCTCTGTACAGTCGGCAGATTGTCTGTTTCATGATAACAAACAATCCCACCAACGCAGCAGATCGCGGCGGAGCGCCCCGGGGGGAGGAAGCGGCTCCCACTCTGCGGCTGCTGCTCGTTGCTGATCTTCTTGTTGCCTTCACCCCTCTATTCATAGACCTATATAAATGTTCTGCAGATTCTCCTCGCAGTGTCCGGGGAGGAATGTTCTGCAGACTTCATGTATTTCTTTCCATCTTACAGACCAAAAAAGAGAAATCAGGATTTCCTCCAGAAAACAACGAATTATCAGTCGGGACGCATTCTGCCAAAGACAACTATTTACCGCCAGATTCACCGCCAGATTCAGATTCCCACAATCAGAAAATCTCAATTTTACAAATTCAGCTTTTGAGAAGAAATTTGTTCTTTCTGTTTCTCTCATTTTATATTCTTTTTATTTCTTCTTTCTGCCAATCAGAAAAAGTGAAACAATGAGACGGATTCTCCTCACGTCAGATCCGGGGGAGGGGAAAGGGGTGAAGACGTCGGCCATATACATTGTATGTATGTCACATGACTGCGCCATTCCTTCTGTACACTATATTGCCTAAAGTATGTATTGGCCCCTCCCCCTCCAAATCATCGGATTCGGGTGTTGCGTGACATTTCCCGGCTACTAAATATTCCGCCGCGGTCGCCTGTTACCGGGATTATAACAAAGTGGAAGCAACTGGGAACATCAGCAACTCAGCCAGGAAGTGGTCGGCCGCGTCACATGACAGAGCGGGGTCAGCGCATGCTGAAGCGCACAGTGCGCAGAAGTCGCCAACTGTCTGCAGAGTCATAAGCTATAGACCTCCAAACTGGAGGACGCTAGATAAACCCACCCTCCGCGCCCTTAGGACTGAGGCGGCGGAAGTTCTGATTCGGACATTATAAAGCGTATTGCGAATGAGTGATGAAGGTTTGGGCGCTCGGTTTGGGGTCATCATATGGATGTGACTTTCCTCCATCTTTGTCCCACATCAACAACCGCACGCGGCTCCTCACCGCCGACCAATGAGGACCCGGATACGGGACTGCGAGGCTGCCGCGCCGGAATGCGGGGGGAAGTCCTGGAAGTGTGATCCCGGGATACAAATGACTTCCTAGTGAAGGTTACTGCACACGGGAATCAAACGCAGCGTGACGTCAGTGAAAACGGCCCGGCGCCGGCATGCATTTGTGCTGCGTTGCCAGTGACTCGTGGAAGGGGTGCGACGATCCATGCGTTGCTCCATACCATGAATATTAAAACTGACATCAGATCGGCCATCTGCAGCAAAGCAGAAATGACCGTGAACACCTCCTGCATGCGCGCGGCCTTATGGTGACAGCAAGATGGTGAAGATTCCACATGAAGGGACGCAGCAAGCGAGGCGGGATGCGGAGGTGGCGCTGGAGGGAAGAAATGTCTGATAAAACGCAAAGGAGACAGCGTTTGTTGTTTTACATCATTAAAATAATGGTGAAAATTGTGCTTTTTGTTTTTTGCCGCAGCGTCTGGAATGGCGGCCCAGTTGTAGTGTATTGTGCGCTGTAACGCACAGTTGTGTATAACAATGCGGAGTGTCACAGGTCTCCTCGCTGGGGGCTTGCGAGGGGGAGGGGAGGGGGATACCATCTATAGGAATCTGCCTGGGAACTGACTGCGATCATCTGTCCTCCCCTCCTCGCTTCCAGAGAACAATGGCAGACAGGCCGCCCTCCCCCCCAACACAGCATTCAACTAACACTATCCGATACGCCGCCACCTGACACCGAGGAAAATCACTGGGCGCCTCGTCCGGAAATAATACCGAAAAACCCAACTTTGTGCATACAAAAATCTCTTCAAAGGACATTATACTGATGAGGGGAAGAAAGTCCCTACAAGATGTCCCTGATTTATAGGATGACCTGGGTGCTGATTGATTGGGCTCCTAGATGGCAAATGAGGTTTAATATTGCTGAATACAAATTTCTACAATTGGGGCTAAAAACACAAAATCCTCATACAGCCCAAAAAGGGAAAACAACTGGAGGAGCCAATGATAGAGCAGAATCCGAGAGATCTGTAAGATCGTAGAAAGTAGCAGAGAAACGGAGTGATCAACACCAATTCCTGCAACTTACATTGTATCTCTCTATCTCCCGCTGATCAATGTCTATAAACAA
>NW_017309149.1:70490-95543 GCF_000935625.1 Nanorana parkeri | reverse complement strand
CTTTGCAGAGACACTGTAGAATAAAATGGTAACAGTTGCAAATTTTTATGTTGCATAATAGTAGCGCAACTCTTTATCAAACCCAAAATTTCCGTAAATAATACACTGAAGTTAGTTTTGGTGCACAAAAACATAATATAATACCCATTTTATGTAAGAGATAAAAGATGAGTTTGTGCCAAGTAAATAGATACCCAACATGTCAAGCTTAAAATTGTGTGCAGCCATGAAACATTTAAAAGTATTCAAGGGCCATCACTTTAGAGTTTACCATGAGTATTGGCCCCAGAATTTTGTTCTCACTCTGGCGCACACAGCAATTCTTCGGCTGCTTCGTGAATAGACCCCCTAGTGATTGCACACCTGTGGACAGCCATTATGGACAGGGTGCTGGCTGATGTTCGGGGCTCCTGCTGGGAAGAGGAACAGATTGTGTTCAGGAGTAAAGAGGACTTCACCCAGAAGCCAGAGTTGAGCCAGGTTGCTGTGTGTGTGCTTGTGGCACCAGGGAATAAGCCCTGTGAGCCTGTGACACACAACGGATGTGTGGAAGAGTCACACGAGATAGAAGCTATTGAGAGCTGCTAAAGGGTACAGAGTACTACAGAGGAGGTTGCTGATGAAAAGCCCTGGGACACATGGAGTATATGTGACAACCTTGAGTTGGTGAAACAGTGTCATATTGCCTACTTGCTGAAATATATATGCATGTTGTGTTGCTGAAGAAAAGCTCTTTTCTGTTACGGAAGAAATCCCCCAAATATATATATATATATATACAGGTGAAACTCGAATAATTAGAATATCGTGCAAAGTTCATTTATTTCACTAATGCAACATAAAAGGTGAAACTAATATATGAGATAGACTCATTACATGCAAAGCAAGATAATTCAAGCCGTGATTTGTCATAATTGTGATGATTATGGCTTACAGCTCATGAAAACCCCAAGAACCCCAAATCCACAACCTCAAAAAAGTAGATTATTACATGCAATCAATAAAACAAGGATTGTACATAGAACAATATCGGACCTCTGAAAAGTACAAGCATGCATATGTACTCAGTACTTGGTTTGGGCCCCTTTTGCAGCACTTACTGCAATTACTTTTGCACGATATTCTAATTATTCGAGTTTCACCTGTATATATATATATATATTTCTGTGATAAAGAAAGTGCACCAGTCTATTGTTTTAAGTATCAGGACATAATACAAATCTTTTGGTCGTACAATTAGTAAGGTCTTACAATTAGGTAAAAAACACTCAGATGAAGAACAATACATGACATATGACAAAGTGTCATTATTTAATCTACAAACATAAAGCCAAAATGGAGAAGCTACGTGTGAAAAACACACACAGTAAACTAAATAAATAATGACAAGGGGTAATATGTCATATGTTTTTGTTCATCGGGTATTTACCTCATTTTAAGGCCTGCTAAGGACCGGAAGATTATTATATCCAGGAAAACCATAGAATGGAATAGAGTGTACTTTTATTTTATTTTGCATATGGCTGCATATACAGGTGAAACTCGAATAATTAGAATATCGTGCAAAGTTCATTTATTTAACTAATGCAACTTAAAAGGTGAAACTAATATATGAGATAGACTCATTACATGCAAAGCAAGATAATTCAAGCCGTGATTTGTCATAATTGTGATGATTATGGCTTACAGCTCATGAAAACCCCAAGAACCCCAAATCCGCAACCTCAAAAAAGTAGATTATTACATGCAATCAATAAAACAAGGATTGTACATAGAACAATATCGGACCTCTGAAAAGTACAAGCATGCATATGTACTCAGTACTTGGTTTGGGCCCCTTTTGCAGCACTTACTGCAATTACTTTTGCACGATATTCGAATTATTCGAGTTTCACCTGTATATATTTCCTGGCTCACCTCATGTCGGCACAGTATGGGTCAGCTCCACCACCTCTGACCCCACAGGACCACCCTTAACAAGCTAATAAAAAGGAGTTCCCCTTATACCTGTTCTCTTTTTTTCCTCGCTCCAGGACCATATGGTTGAAGATGATTGTATACCTCCCTTCTGCTTTCCCAGCCGGATTCAGCATCTCCCGGTCTGGTGGATCCCTCGACGTGCAGTAAAGCTCCCAATGAGTGGGTGCCCGTGGTGCAGGGCTTTCTCTAACAGCAGTTCGAATAGGTTGCTTATTATCATGGATTGGGGAGCTGGTGGTAGGAGACACAGCGGCGTCTCTAGTGCAGTCTGCACAGGCGCCAGCGTCTCCGTTGTGTGGGCGAAGGGGCGGCGCCTAGGTCCCTCTCTGCTCGGCTCGTTTCCGTGGTGACGGCGGAACGCTCCGGTTTTCGCGCATGCGCATCTCTCCTTTAAAGACGCCGGTTGTTTGGTCCGGGGGTTTGCGAATTTCGGTGAGGAACGTATTGCCTCTGCCAGCACTGCGAATTATCGTTGACCTCACTGCACCCTGCGGTTCATCGAAGTAAGTGTATGGAGGGGGGTCGTTCTGCTAGGGTTGAGGCCAGATGGTCTCTTTCTCTGTCTCTCTCTTTGATGGTGTCTAATGCTGCGTTTGCTTGCTCTTAGCCTTTGCCTGCCATGAGCTCCCTTCATCTAGTGTCGGAGGCACTGAAGCCTGCAGAAAGGTAGGGAGGCTACGAGGGACGCGATTAAAAGAGTGCACATTTGGAATGGGTAGTGATTGTCTTCTCCCTTATAGGAGTAAGAGCCCTGCTCATAAAAGAGCGAAGAAACGCAAAGACCGAAGACATTCTTCTTCTTCTGAATCGGTCCATGAGAACTCGCCAGGAGGCCACAGGCGTCATCGCCAGCCGGAGTGTGCTTCTACCTCCCGTCAGGAAAGAAGTCAGCAGTTTCCACCTGGATCATGTTGGTCCTGCTCCTCGCCAGCCTTCCCGGGTAAAATGGTGTGCAGGGAGTGTCTGAAGGAGGTGGCTACGGACAGAGCTTCTGATGCACTGGATATAAAGTCTTATATAAACCAGGCGGTCCAGGACAGCCTACAGGATCTCCTTCCCTCTATGGCATCCGCTGCGCACACCACTACCTCTACCAGGAAGTCTAGGACAACTAGGCCTGCGGAACTATCAGATGAAGGTGAAGTCTTCTCGGAGGGCTAATCCGCTCCAGACGCACAGGAGGTTCATTCGTTTGATTTTAGCCTTATTATACCGTTTATCACGGCGATTAAAGAGGCCATTAATTGGGAAGGTATTGATCCCCGAAAAAAGTGGCCAAATACTTTCGTGACCTGAAGAAAGAGGGGCCTACCTTCCCGGTCATGCCAGAAGTCAAAGACTTGATCGGGGAGGAATGGGAGCACCCCAAACGGAAGCTGAATTTTCAGAACTGTTTTCTGAAACTCTATCCCATGAATGCAGCTGACTCGGCTCTGTGGGAGAAAGCACTGGTGATTGATGCGGCCTTTCAGCGCATGGCGCGGCATGTGGCTCTCCCATTGGATAACTCTTTAGCCTTTAAAGACCCAATGGATCATCGCTTGGATACGGATCTGAAACGCATTTACGCCACCGCAGGGTGGGCCTTGCGCCCAGCCTTTGCATTGACTTTACACAGTATATATTTTGATATTTCGAGGAAGTTAGCACAATAGTAACCAGTCTCGAAGCCATTGTAACATAAAAAGGACAGTCTTTTATTTTATCCATAACAGAAAAAAGAGCTTTTCTTCAGCAGCGCAACATAAAGTCTGCTTGTCTTTCAGCAAAGAATATATTATCTCACTATTCTCAGGTTGTCCTATACAGTCGCAGTGTCCCAGGACGTTAACGTTTTCCTCAACAAAAGCGTGTTCGCAACGTGTTCGCAAGCGCCTTGTGCCGAGCCCGCCAGGAAGCCGTCAGTGTGCAGGGCCAGTCACAGGCACTGAGACATGTTCCCGGTCCGCAGCTGCAGAGTTGGGAAATGTATCAGTGCCTGTGATTGGCCCTTCACGCTGACAGCTTCCCGGCGGGCTTGGCTTCCTTGCGAGCACGCCCAAGCCCATCACTACTTAGAAGTACTTTGCTTCCAGCAGCTTTCCACACAGTTCTTCTTTGATTTCAACACCTCTCTTCAACACCTCTCTTCAACACCTCTCTTTCAACACCAAATCCTCTCTACCACACACCACCTGGATTGAACTTCATGTGCCTCCAGCACGCACCACACCAACTTTTCCTTGGATATATATATACAGATTGTGATGCACTTACACCGGCTGGCAAGATTATGGATGATGTGTGACATAATATGGAGAGGGGCACCATTGTTTATGGCTGAGGTGGAAAATGCCTGAATTTAGTTAATAGCCTGAACAAGCAGGTATTTTATTTGTTTTATGGACTGTATAAGGCCCTTCTTCACTAAGTCATCCTGCATTGTAACTGTGCTTATTTGCTGTAATGCTGAATAAATATGCAGGTTAAAAATGCTTGGTGTGTTCCTGAGTGTCCATGCCTCATGTACAGTTTATTGCTTCCAGTACAAGTTGGCTCTGTCCCCCTTAACAAAATATATAAGCAGGTGACATACTCCTGTTGAACCCTATTCTTTTAGACTATACTGTATATACAGTTTATACATCCCCAATTCCCAAAAAGTTGGGACACTGTGTAAAATATACATAAAAACAGAATGCAATGATTTGAAAATCTAATAAACCCGTATTTTATTCACAATAGAAAATAGAAAACATCAAATGTTCAAACTGAGAAAATGTACCATTTTAAGAAACAAATAAGGTCATTTTGAAATTGATGGCATCAACAAGTGTCAAAAAAGTTGGGACAGGGCAACAAAAAGCTGGACAAATAAGTGGTACTAACAAGGAAGAGCTGGAAGAACATTTTGCAACTAATTAAGCTAATTGGCAACAGTTCAGTAACATGATTGGGTATAAAAAGATCACGGGCATTCAGTAATGCGTTTCAGCCTTGTCCCTTGTGCACAGATATTTCTCCAGATTATTGGAATATTTTGATGATATTATGTACTGCAGATGATGATATATTTAAAGTCTTTGCAATTTTACTTTGAGGAACATTATTCTGAAATTGTTAAACTATTTTTAGATACAGCTTTTCAGAGGTGAACCTCTGCCCAACTTTACTTCCAACTCTCTGAGATGCTCTTTTTATACCGAATCATGTTACTGACCTATTGCCAATAAGCCTAATTAGTTGCAAAATGTTCTTCCAGCTCCTCCTTGTTAGTACCACTTATTTGCAAGCTTTTTGTTCCCCTCTCCCAACTTTTTTGAGACATGTTGCTGCCATCAATTTCAAAATTACCTTATTTTTTTCTTAAAATGGTACATTTTCTCAGTTTAAACATTTGATATGTTTGATAACCTTCCAAATGTCAACAAGGGTGGCAACTATGGACATCGTGCAAAAAAATCCTGCGCTCATCCACCAAAAATATAAAACAGCAAGATGGAAGGTAAGTCAGTATCTAACACAGCAGTAACGAACCTGATAGAAGCGCAACACATGAATGCTATTTTTGAAAAAATCCATGGGGCTTATAGTGACACAGAAATAATCTAGGATTGTCAGCAGTATAAGTTTTTCATCTTTCCATTTGTATTTGTAAATTCTTAGAAGGTCTATTGGCCTCAAACAGTGATCCACATTTATGGATTGCTTAGCTCAATTATCTTTGCAGCCTTAACAGTGGACAAAAAGCACCAAATGCAACCACAAGTATAAGCACGTACACACACACACAAACACACATTTTTATATAACAGAAAGAAAGGTTCGAGTGGCTCACTCATCTTTAGCCAGAGCCAAGTGTTGCTGGAAGGTTGGAAAGGCATGCATATGACTAAGCAAATCATTTTCAGAGAGTTATTATTTATTTAGGAGCTGCAAGGGACTTTGGTGACATGCTGATGACTGTATATGGAATTATAGATTAATTTGTCACCCCATGATGACTATTGCTTGGTAGTAACATTCGTTTTTAATCTTATTGTTGAGCACAACTTTACTTTAACATGATTAGCTGTTAGATGTAAACACACATTTGCTCATCCATTAAGCCTTAAGTAAATCACCCTTAAGCTGCCCACACACCTTACAATTTATCTGCAGATTTTCTGTGGTCAGATGGAAAAGGTGCAACAGATTCCTCCATCTACACTTAACTGTGTGGATGGAGTAATCTCCACCTGGGCCAATCTGTTGCACTTTTTCCATCTGACCACAGAAAATCTGCAGATAAATTGTAAGGTGTGTGGGAACCTTTATAGTCATTTTGTGGTAAAGGGATGACGTAGTATTTGTCCACTTAAAATACAGCTGTATAATTTTCATCTGTAAAACTTCATAAAACTATCACACTGACCTAGAGCTGAAATGTATTTGCAGTAATGGTATAGTTTACACAGTACCAGAACATTTACTTATGTGTATTTTCTTAAAGCCCATATCCACCATTGCGGATGTATTTTTAAAAAACATGTGCCAGCATAGTACCCAGAGAGTACATGAAGCAGGCATATGCAGTTGCTGTATATGAACACAGAAACTTACTTTTTTCGTTAGCTACTTGTTCATCTCATGATTCGCAGATGGGGGGGGGGGGGGGGGTCAGCTGCTTTACAATCCGACCCCAGTGTCAGATTAAGTTTCCTGTTGAGAAAATGTTCAATTTGTAGGATCCAGGCCTAATAAAAAGTCCATAAAAAATGTAAAAAGCCAGCAATGTGAGTCATGGAAATGTACACACAGTGATGGGGAATTTATCAAAACTGGAGCAGACAAAATCTGGAGCAGCTGTGCATGGTAACCAATCAGCTTATCTCTTTCATTTTCATATCTTACCTGAACAAATTGGAGATAGAAGCTGATTGGTTGCAATGGGCAACTGCTCCAGATTTTGCCTGCTCCAGTTTTAATACATTTCCACCAGTATATACAGTAGGTCATCACTGCACTTCGACCACAATAAATGCAAATCACTTTAATTGATTTGCCAATTTGGCATTGGCTATTTAATGGTTAGTTTTGATTTAGTAAAATGCAGTATAGAATAAGTTGCCTGGTTATTCAAATATTGTTATAACATTAAATGTTTTATATGTATAAACAATATGGTCTCCTGTACTGAGGTAAAGGTAAACAGTTATATTCTTTCTAGAACTGCATTGGGGCTACATTGCATGAGATATTTCTAGCAATGCTACTCACATGGTCAGAAATCCCCAAAAGTTGTAAACAATGTCTAAAGCTAAACAAGGTGATCCTGTTTTAGCCACTAATAAGAAAATTCCAATATAACCAGCAATATAACACAAGATCATGAGATGTTTATGGTCGCTCTGTTACAATTTTAAATCCAATGAACATGCACAGGTGCTTTTCATTACAAAATTATCTTGGCAAAACATTCCTAATGTAAAGTTGTCTATAAGGCTGAGTAATTTTAGAATAAATGGCAAGGAATGGTTTACCCGGAGCAATGTTAAACAAAAAAAGGTCTTATTGCTGAGTAATTGTAAGTCTGGAGCACCATTTCTCCTCTCACCAGATTCTGAGCAACAGGGTCATTTAAAATATCTGATATCATGTATCCAAAACGAGGAGATGAGATAATTAGGGTGGGATTTAAATAGGAACTGAATAATCTTCACAGCTTGAAAACACATTAAACTTTAATTTAAAAAGTGCAATATTTATTTTAACATCCTCCTCATTGAGCCTTATGTGTACTACAAATTGACAGGTACTCCTTAATATTTGCACTGTCCCTTGCACTATTTTTTCATGACAAATATAATAGGGCAATTATCAATGCACAGGGGGATGTCTTCTCATAATGTATCCATAGCCTAACATAGGCTGCACAAATATTAAAAAAATAATCTGAGAATTTCATACCATATTAAAGTTAAAAATGGATAATCAGGACAAAGAATTTCAAGGTGATTTGGTTACTAGTTTTATGGCAGGGGGTATATTATCCTTGGTAAGTGGTTATTAAATTGTTTTAGTAACTGCTATAGTGATGATTGTCCCAGTTCTGCAATTATACCTGATGACATCATTAGTCTCTCATTACTGTAATACTGTTTTGAATAAATTATTTCCATGACTATTACTTGCACAATATAAAAGCAGCATACATTACTGTGATTACAGCACTGGTAAACAATGTAATTATTAAAGGTTTACTGTAGAGATAAAAATGGAAATATATCATGTTTCACAAAGCACTTATTTGCATTTGAATCTTTGCATAACGCAAATGACATACTGTAGAGAAGAAAGAACTTAGTGTTCATCTTAATACATTTTGCATATGTATGACATTGACTGTGAAAGATGAAATTTAGTTTTAAAATACATTGCATAGCAGTAGAAGAATCTCGTTAAGGTGTATCACAGCAGGAACGCAGTATGAAAAGAATGTGAACAATGAGCAAAATACAGAACAACAGAAGAAAAGAACAAATAATGGAATTATATTGTAAGTGATGGAGCAGCTGCACATTTTTTTTACATGCACAGGGAAAGTGTGAATATCAGTATAAGACTGCTCTTTACCACTCACATGTATGAACGTGTCAGATTTAAAACCTAGACTTAAAATTCAGAGGTGACAAAAAACATGAACAAAGGGTTGCGTAGTATTTTTTTTAATGTCTAAGCTCCAATGTAGATGCCAGGGCCACTGTAGTATATTCACAGCCCTTAAATAGTTCTTGAATTTTCTCCAGAACCAGTAACATGTCATGCATTTCTTGAAGCCCTATGCCACTTAATTGTTGTTATCTAAGCTATACAGGTCCTACTGCTAGTTAGATTTACTAAGTCCATGTAATCAACCATACAATCTATGCAGAATGTGTGCCTGTAGGGACCTATATCTGAGATCACACAGGATTGAAATATCCCATCTCACTGCAACATTTTGGTAAAGACTGGCATTTCTTACAGTTCAGTTCATATACGGCAATTGTGACACATGATCCATGTTCCTAGGTCAGTTAATGAGATGAAGCTGTGCTTACTTCAATCATCCAGTCATGTCTGAGCAAAAACCCTGTTTATTTTTTTTAATTTTCCATGCACATGATTAGGTATTCTTTGGAAAGCAACTCACTTAGCTCTACCTCATTCACTAAGATAAGTGAAAAATCACTTTGCAAAGTTAAAATCCACTTTGAAAAGTAAACATGCTCAGTTTCTTTAGCAAATCAACAGCATTACATTTAAGTAAACTATCACAGAGTTCACATGATTAGCCCATTCCATTGACCCCTGATCATTTACAGTGAACCCATGGATGCCCACTCCCGTGCTGCCGCATATATGCATTATGCTGGTGCCAAGAGGTTAAACAAAAAAATATTTTTAATTTCTGCAACATTGTTACTCTTGGAAAAAACATGGAGAGTGGACAAAATATAGGATACTGGTACAGAGATGGGAGAGCCCTATATAGTGTAGTTTGGATAACCTGTCATCAAGCATGTGGAGAATCTCTGTCTCCACAAAAATATTTATTTTGGTGGATGGTAGCAATGTATAGAGAGCACATGACCTTAGTCCCTCAAGGTGAGCTGTGTCAGAAGTGGTTGGTGGGATAAGAGTTCTGCACAATCCACCAATACCTAGTGCTTCTGCAACACAAGTATTTTGGAGTCTTTTACAACTCTAGGCCAGTCTTAAAACTTCCAAAATTAAAGAAACACTTACACCTTGCACATTAAGGGCAAAGTGACAGTGTCTCTGCAAAGGACACCATTCCTTCCTCCTCCTCAGCGTACGATGAAATGACTGGTGTTGGCAACCTGGGGGAGCAGTGATGTCACTCCCCTAGTCATGTGACAGCACTTGGGACTTGGGATTGTCTACTAGACTTGAGCACTGTCACAGAGGAGAAGGTCACATCCTTTTTCATAGAGAGATGAGACATGAATGCCCCCAAAAAAGTAGGAGCAAGACAGCAGAGGCACCCAGGTGGCAGGGATGAAATGATTGTGTTTCTTCAATTTAGACTTTTATTCCAAAAACACACACATAACAATCACAGTCTCAATGTGTTTCATGGCTCAAAGATGGCCACTTTTTAGTATCCGATACATTCATCACTGGCCGCCTGCCACCTGTGGAGGGTAACTATAACACATTTTGCCACCATATATTGATGCATACTAAGCTGTTGAAGGGAAGTGTCTCAGAAGTTTTTTAAGATTTTAAATGTCTGTTCTGTGTGATTTATATGTTTACATTTTTTCTATTCAATTAAAATATGGTTGATTAATAATTGCATGCTAATACTCATTAATTTAGTCAGTTCCACTTTGGGATTTCCTTGTTGCTAGAGGGAACCAATTTTTATTATAACGTTTATGGAAACCCTGGAGCTGATAACATTTTGTCTGACACTGTGAGCAACCCCTTTCCCTGGTGTATAGAATATACGTCATATTAAACTTAACTGCAATTATAGCTCACTAAATATCCATATTTTCCCTTTAAAAGAAAGGTTGTTAAAAAGCTAAATGGCAACTGTCTTAACAACATATCCTTAAACAACCTGCACCTTTTCCATTTGTGTTAAGTAATGTAATTAGGAAAAGTTAAAGTGCTTTTTATTCATTACAACCTTTATTTTGACCTTTGCAATGTCAAACCCATATCAGAAGTTGGGAAAATCATTTGCCCGAAACATGTGTTCACACAAATGCTCTTATGTGGCAGCTTTGGGGAAAAAAAGAGAAATAGTTGCTGAAAACAGTTCTTTTAAATTCATAGCTTCATGTCAACACTTGCACACAGAAGCTGTGCTGAGTATTACATGCAAATGAGTATGTGAAATGTTTTCCTTTCCTTTCAAAAGTCTTTGCTAATAGTAATGCTTACATGCAAATTAGCTGCTGAAGTGTTCCAAGTAATGTCAGATTCTAGTTCTAAAGATAAACTCCAATTAATCCACCCCTGCAAAAACATTAGGGAAAGCACCCCTGCAAAGAATATCAAGAGGACTCTTTTACCAAATAGGAAGGCATATTGCAGTCAGGAAAATATTGTCATTCTGCACTTGTAGCATGTGCAAGCAACAACATTTTGTCTGCCAAGAGAAAGAACTGTAATTTGCATACTGTTTAAAGAACATGGACATACATTAATAAAAATGCATTTTTTATGGTAGGGCATTTTTAAATGTATAATTAAATGTTCGCACATAAAGTACACCTCATAATTCAAATACATATCAAAGGTTTAATAGCATGTCAAAGATTAGATAGACAACACTTTAAGTCACTTCTCATTAGATTTCGGTTGTTTTCAAATCAACTAAGAATAATCATGTGCGCTAATAAGAAAGACTTGTCATTGACACCTTTACCTTCTTCACTAGAAAACCCATAGACAGGATAATTTTTCTAATACAATACTTAAATACATTAAGAAGTAGTCTTACAAAACAGAGTTGATTACCATTGAACAACAGCACAGATCACAATATATCACATTATGCAAGTATATCCTTTTAGATGTTTTGTGTTGAGTGGTGAAAGTGTTTTTTTAAATTGTGTGCTACTAAGTCATAAAACATGATGAACATGTTTAATTTATTGTATATAAAGCCAGACTATCTAAACCCCAGAGAATCATCAGTGGGAGAAAGGCATTCATAAAAATATAGAAATGTTTGTTTTAATTATCAGTATAATCACTAGGTTGTACCTCCTATGCAAACACTCATGAGTCTATTATTAAATTATCAGCAGGGCCCTTCACCATGCGAATATCTGTAAACATTCATTCTGTGTGCATATATGCCAAAACAAACATCCTTTAGTGGTTTCTTTAAAAGGCAATGTATTTTTATTTTTTTATTATGTAATCCCGCATAATGGTAACTAGATGGTGCTGAGGCTCATAGACAATAAATACCTCTTTCCTATGCTCATTTAGCTCCATATAGTAGCAATAATACAATAGTACATAACCCATTTGAAAATTCATAGCAGTTGTAAAGAAAAAATAAAGAATGTTCATTTCAGCATATATCCACACAGACCAAATGTTCTCAGATATTCTCAGGGTGTTTATAAATAGACCTCACAGTGTTTAGACGAACCAGCAGTGTTCAGAGGTATTGGTAGAAAATAAGGAGAGGTACAGGACCAATTGGCGGAAATACAGGGGAAAAGGCACAGCAGTGAGAGGCTGGCACTTGGAGAAAAGAGCACAAACCAGCAGTGGGCACAAAGTAGGAAGTAACAACATAGGAGCACAAAAAAGTACACGGGGTAAAAGAGTAAAATCTTACAGCAAACTGTAAGGGTAATATGATGAGAACAGAAAACACAGTGGAGTAAAAAAGAAGTGTAATATTGTCATGAGCTAGCAGTTTAAAGTGTTTCTATACAAGTATTTAAAATATGTGTTTATACACTTGAATGTATAATAAATAATAAAGTTATTACATTAAAAAGGTAAGTTCTTAAAAATGTGCTCAAAATATTACTTTAACTATTTTAAATTGACCGTTTTACCAATGGAAGAGAACACCAGAGATATCTGCATTGGAATTAAGCAATGTGGGGAATGGGAAGGCTATACAAGTGATGGTGTAAGGCTATTATTAGAAAAACAGACAGGGTAATCTGACATTAAGGGGCCCAATTATAACATAGAACGGATATTGCTATGAGCTTAGTTCTTTTCAAACTATCCATAATAGATCTGTGGGAATTTTTTGATGATTAAACAAACTTAAGTAGAAGCGTAAAAAAATAGCAGTATGGTAGGCGGGTTATAAACCTATTGGCCCATGTCGAGCGCTCTCGGGCGCCTTCTCTGTTCCTAGCTTTGGACGCAGAGAAGGCGTTCAACAGGGTCAATTGGTCCTATCTCCGGGGGGTGCTCCTGAAATTTGGGTTTGAGGACCGTATCACTGATATGATTATGGCGTTATACTCTGCTCCCTCTGCACAGGTGTTCACATCCGGTGGACTCTCCTCGCCATTCACCATTACGAATGGTACGAGGCAAGGATGCCCCTTATCCCCTTTGATATTTAACCTTCTGATAGAGCCCCTCGCTGAGTCCCTCAGGGCGGATCCAGATGTTCGGGGGATCAACGTTCACCCCACCCTCCCTCCGCAGAAGGTCACGTTATTTGCTGACGATGTTCTATTAACCCTCACGGCTCCGGAGTCTTCCCTACGGAAGACAATGCAGATCCTAACTACTTTTAGCAATGTGTCATACTACAAACTCAATGTTGGTAAATGTAATGCTATGGGTATCAACCTGGCCTCGACTTCTCGTAGGGCCTTACAAGCAGACTACCTCTTTGAGTGGACGACCAGTAGCATCCCATATTTGGGGACCAATATACCTGAATCGACGAACCGGCTCTTTCAGTGTAATTTCACTCCATTCTTGGAGCGCTTCCCATCTGAGCTCCAAGCGCTGCGTAGGGGTTTCCTGTCATGGCTTTTAAAATGCGTACGCTCCCCAAGCTCCTGTACTTATTTCGGACTGTAGTCATACCCATACCCACCGGATACTTAAGTCCTTACAAACTGCTCTATCAAACTTCATTTGGCACAAAAAACCTAGGTGCTCCCGCGCCTCTCTTATTAAAAATCCTAGAATGGGCAGCACTGGGTACCCTGTGCTACTGAGTTAATTGAGTTGAGGTTACAGAACCATTACCTCTCCCTCCTAGTGGGCGACACTAAGATTGTTTTGCTACTGCATCTGGAGGAATTTATGTCAATCCCTCCTTTGGTGGAAGGCTGAAGATTTTCTCTGAAATGGGATAGTTTGGTTTGCGTAGGCATCTCCATCCCTTTTTTGCACCCAATGTTGCCTGTGTTTATCCCATTTTACAATGGGATACTTTTAAAGCCCTTGTCTAGGGATTCTCTCCACTGAGGTTATTGCACATACATCTAGAACTAAAACCTGGGAAATATCCTTAATTCACAGTGTGTGGATAGTTGCCCAAAAGACAAATCTCTTTGCAAAAGGTGGAGCACAAGCTTTTCTTCACTAAATTAGCATTCTTTGTCTAAGGTCATAAGACAGGAACAATTTAGGTTAAAAAAAAGCTCAGGCACAAAATCATACTCTGCATGTAGGGGTGCTTAGAACAAATGTTGGGGTAATAGTTAACCCACTGGATGCTATTCTATCTGAATTATCCGAGTTTTATTCTCATCTACAGTATATACTTCTAAGGTGCCCATCTCATCTCTAATTACATATTTGGAGGATGTTGAGCTCCATTCATTGTCTGCCAAACAGTGTGCAATGCAGAAATTCCACTTATTCTCACTAAAATAGCTGCTGCTATTGCTATCTTTCCTAATCACAAAGCACAAGGAGCAGAATGTCTCCCTATTGAGTTTGTTTAAGAGATATATTGTTCTTTTCTGTCCTAAACAGTTAGATGTATTCTCTTTTGCTTTTAAATAACAATAGGTCCTCCATCCATGTCAGACAGAAGCTATATTATACTATAATAAACAGATTCTTATTTTTACAGGGCCATATGTTTATTAACAACTGATGTTAAAATTATAGCTATAATCCTAGCACCATACTTTATTAAAGTTATCACTACTATTATTGAATAAATCCACTCAGGCTTTCCGACAAGTCTTTCTACCTAAATTAACTGAAGACACCCTTTTATGAATATGTAGGCCCCAGCAAACAATGTGGGACAAAAAGCTATCCTATCACTGGGTTCTGGTAAGGTGTTTGACAGCATTGGCCTGCTTTGGCCCCAGTTTTGTGTGCTGGGTCCAGATTTTGTATTCTAGGCCAACTACTAGGATAAACAGCAGTGACAGAATATCCAATGGTTTTTGTTTATATAGGGGCATGAGGCAGAGATGCCCGCTTTCACCCTTGCTGGGGGCACTTGCAAAGGAACCCCTAGCAACTGTAATCAGACAATCCGCTAGCATATATATTTTTTGCTGTGGCTCACATGTGGAGAAAATTATGTTGTATGCTGATGAAATGCTGCTTTTCTAACCTAGCATTATTACTAGGTTTGGCAAATTTTTAGGTCTCACTATCAACTAGGGTAAATCCACTTTGCTACCATTGGATCAACTATAGGATATAGTGCTTGCAACCCACCAGGGAACCATGGATTGGTGATCTGGGTATGCAGATACTGCCAGGGATCAGAACACCTCCAGGTGGCGCTGGAGCAGAACCTGCGGTTCCAGTACTCACCTGCAGGTGTCTCCAGGCAGCCAGTGGCTGTCAGGGACATTAGCACCTCCAGGTGGCACTGAGATGCTGGAACCAGGCCCTGCAGTTCTAGTGCTCACCTGCGGGTGTCTCAGCAATTGGTCCCCACCTGCTGATCTGGGAGGGTACTTAACTTCTTCCTGCAGCCTCAGTATTGTCGCCATAATCTGTATCCTGTTGCCTGTATCCTGTTGCCTCCTTGAAGCCTGTATCCTCCTAAGGAGAGGCTCCAAGGTGAGGATGAATATGAGAGGTGACAGTGGGCACCCCTGACGTGTACCATTTGAGATGGAGAACGGTTCCGAGAGGATTCCGTTGACCCGTACCATCGCCATGGGTTCCGTATAAAGCGCGTTGATCCAGCGCCTCATGTTACTCCCCAAGCCAATGTGTGTAAGCGTCTCCCTCAGGAACGACCAATTGACCCTGTCGAAAGCCTTCTCCGGGTCTAGGGACAGTAGGAGAAGAGGCAGAGACTGGGAGCAGGACATGTGGATCACGTTGAGAGTCCTTATGATGTTGTCCCTGGCTTCACGGCCAGGAACAAAGCCAACTTGGTTCCGCTCAACGAGATCCGCCACAAAGGGGAGCAAACGTGAGGCCAGGATGCGTATGAAGATTTTCAGGTCAACATTCAACAGTGATATACTGTAGGTCTGTAACTGGCGCATTGTAGGGGGTCTTTGCCTTCCTTAGGGATAACAGTAATGTAACAGTAATGTGAGCTCTCGGGGCATGGGTCTGTCCTCCAGAATAGCATTGAAGGCAGATAAAAAGTGTACACCTAATTGTTCCCGATATTACTTATAGTATGTAAGGGTCAGCCCATCCAGGCCAGGAGCCTTAGCCGGCTTCATGTCGCGTAGTGCGCATTCAAATTCAGCTTGGGAGATCGGGGTCTCCAGGTTCCGACTATCAGACTCGGCGAGACGCGGCATGCCAGAGCAGGCCAGGTAGTCTCTGATCTCTGATATTCGTGTCGCCTGGGCAGGAGGATCTAAAAGGAGAATGTAGGTTATGCAGTTGTGTGAAAAACGCGTGGAAGTGCGCCGCTATGTCTGAGGACCATGACGCCACCGTCCCTGAACCCGTGCGGATGGACGGTATGAAGTTGCAGGACCTAGAGTGCCGCAGGGCGTTGGCTAGAATCCGACCGGCCTTGTTCCCATATTCAAGCACATTGCTGCTTTCAATGTGACTAAAATATGGTACCCCATCCTCAAAACTAAACTATCTGTTGACTACCTAATCCAACCACCTATGCTACTACTACACTGTTAGCTCTACCCTCTGTTAGTATACTATCCTGAATAAGGTGCTGCTAAAAAAACAAAAGGACCTATCTATGGGTTACTAGAAGGCATCACTTTAATTTCTGTCCCAGGATAGCCAATGACACACCCAAGGCAGTGTTTGAATCTGAATGATGAGTCGTCCATAATGGTCATGTTATTTGATAGACATGGACACAGGAGTACGTATTTACTTATTATTTTGTATTATCTTGGATGTAGCAAAAGCCAGTTTTAATCACAAATATTATAAGGATGCCATTTGCCTTTGGGGGATCTCATTTTTGCTTCCTCTGGATGAATTGCAGTTGGTTTTTTAAATTTATGAATAGGTGTCTTTTCTTAACTTGATTTACTTACTATATAAATATGACAAGGATGGATGAGCTCTGCATTAAGAGACATATTTCAAATATTCCATGTTGTGAGTAAAACCATGCAATCTTCAGCTGGGTTCACACCTGGGCATACGGAATATGCGCATTTGCAGCGCGTTTCGTGCCGCACGCTTTTACCGCGTTTTTTAGGGCTATCCGGCTGTATCCTAATGGATACGCATAGAAAATATGCCCCAAAGAAGCTCCTGTACTTCTTTGGGCATAGGGCGTTTTTCAGCACGTTCCTACGCGCTGAAATACGCCCAGGTGGGAAGCATGTCCATAGGCAAATATTGTTTTTCACATGCTGAGCGTTTTACAGCGTGTCGATCAGCGCTGTAAAATGACCAGGTGTGAACCAGGACTTAGTGCTGGTTGTAACTGCATTAAAAAAAATATATAAGATGTGGTATGCAGTAAAATGTACTATGCGTAATGCGCCCCACTGCATGGGTTAATAAAAACAATTCCAGGAGTTCCTATTTAAAGATCCATGTGTATAGGACCTGTATAGTAGTGACAGGCATTAATGGTAAAGATTCCGTTCTTTTTCTACTGCTTCATTTTAATTCCCCTCTGTTTTGGTCTTGTTTAGGGGCAGGCAATTAGCAATAAACCCACTCTTGCTTCTTGATGTTATTAGGGCAGGCATGTGATCTTTCTTTCTTATGCAACATGTTTTACGTCATTTTGATGGGTTTATGATCTCATTATGACATCAGAAGTCAGGGGTTGCTCTTTCTGCTGTCTGTGTTTGAATGATTAAACTTCTTTATATTGGTTTACTCATTGCACCGTACACTTGTCACATACGCAATGAACGGGTCCTGTGTGGGCTTGAAATGTTGCACATGCACTTATTCAGATGTGATTGCTTCAATAAACATTTAGACCCTATAATTATGGGTCCATGGGGTGTTGGTGACATATGTTCTTATCAATGCTAATTCTGTCAACCTGCTGACAGTTGCTAAAGCACCCTCTTACTCCAGGTCTTGCTAGGGAACATGTGCAATAGGAATTTATTGAGTGTATTACCTTTAGACACTTGTTGGCCATTTCTAGATGGCAGCAGGGATACAGGAACTAAAAAAAAGCAATAGCAGCGCCCCCGGTTTGCAGAGAAATCCGGCTGTAAAAAAAAAAAAAGAACAGGACTTAGGAAAGTTACCTCAGGTTCTGATGAAGGGGGCGTGCCCCTGAAACGCGTAGACCTTTTTAGACACACGGGAGCAGAGGACGCTGATTTGGAGATCTCCTCAGACTTCCCCTGCTGGAAATTTTATATTTTATCGTTTCTTTTACGCTTATGATCATTGGCTTTCGTGTAAGTACATTTTCGCTTGTGTGTTGTACCTATCAAATAAAGATTTTACACTATGGAGGCGCTCTGTGTTGCTTTTGTTATACAGGAACTAACATTAAAGCAAGACATTGACAATTTTGGTCAATTATCCATCAAACCTACTTAGAAATGTTTACATTTTGATTGCAGTCATTTTCCATGTCTATTCTTTGTGGAAGTTTGTATTTACCTTTGAACCCATGCCAGCCAGCGCCAGGGTAACAAGAAATAGCATTTATGCATGACAGTATCACTTTTTATTGACTTTCTTTTTTATTGTCCTATGTAACCACTTCTGAACACCTAGGTTAATCCAGCAGCATAACTAAAAAATGGGTACAGGGACTTGAGAGAAAAACATAACATTCTCTGCAGCTCACTTAGCATGAAACAACCTTCTCTTTCTGTGGCTAATCATAATTTGTGGATATACTGTTCAGTGATTACTTTTATTGTAAAGAAGAACTGCATTCTGCTTTCAGTGGACCCCTTTTTGTGTTACATTAATAATAACATGGTTAAAGGACTAGAATATATATATGGATACTTACCTATGTTGTAGATAAGATAATATTTTAAAAAATCAGTGATATTTATGAAGGATTATTACTGTTTTGACAATCACAAAAACACATTCTTTAACCAGTTTATATGTTCCAATTAACATTATAAAAAGCAATTTTTTTTGGAGATCCCACTCAGCAGCATGTTTTTCTTATATTACATTAATCTGCTAGATTGGCTAGCTGTAGGAACATTTAGAAGAATTAGACACATTATGGCAGCTGCTTTTTGTACTGAATAGAAAAATTGGTGTTCTATTGCCATCACGTGACTCTGTAAAAATACATTTAGCATAGATTTAGTATAGCACAATGGAAAAGAAACAAAATAAATCAAATCTTGATAAATAAAAGTCATTCACTGGTTGAAACATTGCATTGTAAGACAGTAACATGCTAAAAATTGTAACACTCATACCTAACAAAATCTAATTAATCACTGAAGCATAATCATATATTTAAGAATTACTGTGGAAAGCTGTTTTTTGAGAAACATACTTTAATTTTGATCTAATGTATCTACAACAAGAGAAAGAATATCTACTCCACCAACAATGAATTATGTGATCTTTCAATAGCAATAGGGTAAATAGTCATGTTTCCGTGTTTGCTGATGATACTAAAATTGGGAGGGTAATAGAAACGGACTTAGACACTATAACATTACAGGAGGACCTGGATAAAATAGGGGAGTGGACAACTACATGGCACATGAGGTTTAATGTTGAAACATGTAAAGTAATGCATTTTGGGGTTAAAACAGGCAAGCGGAATACACATTAATGGGAAATCCACTAGGAAAGTCAAAAATGGAAAAAGATTTGGGGGTCATAGTAGATCACAGATTGAATAACAGCTTGCAATGCCAGGCTGCGGCAAACAAAGCGAGCAGAGTAATGTCATGCATTAAAAAGGGAATGTTCTGTAGAGACAAAGCGAAAATTTTGCCACTTTATAGATCACTGGTTCGGCCTCATCTTGAGTATGCAGTTATGTTTTGGTCACCTATTTACAGAAAGGATGTCCTTGAGCTGGAGAGAGTCCAGAGAAGGGCAACTAAACTAATAAAGGGGCTGGAGAACCTAAGCTATGAGTCAAGGTTGCTAAATTTAGACCTGTTCACGCTAGAGGTGAGAAGATTAAGAAGGGACATGGTGTGATGGCAACATCAGCAATAGACTTTTTACTGTAAACTCACTAACAAAAACTAGAGGCCTCCACCTAAAATTGGTGGAGAAAAAATGTAACCACAAAGGGCGTAGGGGATTCTTTTCAGTCAGATTGGTTAGATTTTGGAACTCTCTGCCATGAGCAGTGGTATCAGCAGAGAGTATTGAATCATTCAAAAATCAATTAGATACCTTCCTCAGAGATCGTAACATAAAGGTGTACAGGTACTCATAAACATAAATAAAAAAAGACCACACAGGGACTCATATACACACACACACGCACGCACTACACACACAGACACACAAAGGTTGAACTCGATGGACCTGTGTCTTTATTCAACCTCAAATACTATGTAACTATGTATGTAACTATGTAATACTAAATATAGGTATAATAAATTTGAGCATGGACTTAACATTTCTTAAAGTAGATATTCCACAACATAACTTGTGGCAGTGCGTGGCAATGCCACCGTGTAATTTGGCAACATAGTCACCAAGGACTCTCCAGCCTGAGGGGCTGAGCAGTTCCAGCAAGCAAGTACTTTTGCTGGGAAAGAGCTCGCTTTGCAGTTCTTTCTGGATTATAGTTGGGACCCTGGAGCTAGGAGATTTCAAAGAGAATTTGAAGGGATGAAATCTCCATTCCTGGGTTTGTGGCTTAGCAGTGCCCAGCAGCTAATGATTACACACCTGTGCACAGCCTTTATGGAAAGTGTAGGTGATAATTTTCCTCTCTATGTAAGTTAAGTACTAATATGGGATAAAAAGCTGCTATGCTCCAAGTGCAATTACTTGTAATAAATATATCAAAAAAGTGCACAGTGCTAAATATTAATATACATAATCCAATATATAATAATCCCATAAATATTCATATAAATATAACTGTGTAAAGTGCAATTCAATATGTTTGTGGTACTATCCACAAATTCATCAGCATAATAGAAAGATAACGTGGGCAATTATATAAATTCTTAGCAAAGTGATAAATAGAAAATAAATAAACATAAAAAATAAAAATGTCCAATCAAAAGTTCATAATAGTGATTCAGTGCCAATGTGCTCCACACATTTATCAACGTGCCACAGATAATTATCGTTAGATTCTTCTCCCCAACGTGAAAACACAATCCAATCAAACAAAAGTGCTCTAAGATATTCCATTAATCCAAGATAAGATACAGCAGGTGTCACTCTCCTTGTGAATTAACACTGCACTACACTCACCAGAAATTATTGACCTTCTATCTCTAGATGTCAAATAAAGAATGATAGCATTTGTTTGTCCAGCTCGTCCAGCTTATCCGGCACTCCTTCTCAGTCCCCAAAGTAGTCGATCTCCCAAATCGATTTAACTAATACGAGTTCAGTAATCACTGCTCACATTGTCATATCAGGAAAGATAATAATTGCTTATTGTGCACTAAGTTTACACCAGGTTGATTAAAAATCCCAAGATATACTCACAGTTAAAACTTTAAAAACTTTCCAGCAGTAAATCACAATATAAAATCACAGGAGCTCTGCCGTCCTTTGAAAACGTATTTGGATGACGAAAGACGTTAGGGGCGGACCCTTTTGACCTTACCTGCATTGAGAATCTGTGAGGAGAGCACACTGTGATTCTATTTTGTGATTTACTGCTGGCAAGATTTTAACGTTTTAAAGCTGTGGAAGTTATTGAAAAATGTTAAACAGTATTGAGCACAGCTGTGGACTGTGGTTCTGTTGAGGAAAACCCTAAAGTCCAAGGACAGGGACACATGGTGTATGTGCGACAACCTTGAGTCGGTGAGACCTTGTAACATATTCTGTTTGTTGAAAGACAAGCGGACTTTATGTTGTTGTTATAAATGAATAAAGAAAGTTATGTTTCTGTTATGGAAGAAACAAAATACTGTATTTTAAAATAAGGCTTCGATACTGGTCCTTAAGTACTCACCATTGTGCTAGGTTCCCCAAACATAACACACTATACATAATATACATAAGAAAAAAGTTTCAGGCATAATTGAAAAAGATATATGCAGTTTGTAAACTGAAGTTCTATCTCCAAAATGCACCTCATCAGTGCTACAGTACAGCCACAGAAATTCTTAGTCCATCGAATAAGCCTGCTTTCTGCTTATTATATCATTGGTAAAATCAGTTGCTGAAAATTGTAAACACAATCCAATATCTGAGATATAAAAATGGGATGAATTTGCGTGCTTTTTTTTTCCAGCATCTTCCTTTCATACTCCCAGAGCAAGTTAGAAAATAAATAAAGGAATCAAAATTGTCTGATTTAGACAACATTTATTTAAACACAGTTCAATGCAGGAGGTCTTTGTACAGCAAGTCCATTGCATAAAACAAACAAAACATCTACTCTTCCTAGCCACTAACTAAGCTTTTGTCAGTTTCTAATACTTAGGATGCCTTCTAATGGGCTTCACAAAACAAAGCACATTATTGCAGACATTTTATTCAAAACATTTTATATAGCACCGTCAATTCACACAACACTTTGCATACTATTCATTCACTTCAGACCCTGCCCTAAATAAGCTCACAATGTATGGTCCCCATCTTACATGTGCTGGAAATACAAAAGCATAAACTAATATAATTTGTCTTTTTAGCTGTAGATGTCAGTGTAGTGCAATGTTAGTCCCTATGTGCATGCTTATCTATTATACTCAGGAAGTTTTTTTTCTTCTATTCTCATCACAATGCTGTATTCATACATGTAAGGCACTAAACAGAACACTGCAAGTCAACAAGAGCTGCCTCCAAGCTACTAAAAAATGGCAAGACGTTCAGGTATGAAAATTGAAATCGCAAAGCTTAACAATACCAACTACTAGCTATGGAAGTTCAAGCTTGAAATGCTGCTAAGCAAAGACAACTTGTGGCATGTACGGAGTTCAGACAGACCCACTAATGGACCCACTGAGGAATGGGACAAGAAGAACAGGCAAGCATAAGTCTGCTAGTGGAAGTCAACCAGCTCATCCACATAAGAAAAGAGAATACAGCTTTTAAATCTAAACAGTAAACTATATCCGCTACATAAGCTATATAAGACAAGGCTAGAAAAAGGCCAGGAAATGCATGAACACGTGAATGCCATGCTAGAATCATAGGACAACTATGTTCAATTGGAGAGGAAATTAAAAATAACCACATGGTGACATTACTGCTATGCAGTCTTCCAGAGTCATAGAGTGCTCTTATTGTTCTAAGGCAGGGGTGCCCATTAGGTAGATCGTGATCTACCAGTAGCTCTCAAAGCTGATGCTGGTAGATCACGAAGGGTGTGAATGGTGGCCCCTTTATTCCCTTTTTGGTATATTTATTTAGCTGTGCACACATGATTACCTATTAGCCTGAGTCTGCTGAGCCAAGCTCCCTGACACCTTTCTGGTGGATACTGGTGGTTGAAGTGCTATGTATTACATCAAAGAGTATTAGTTTACACAGCCTGTTGAAAAATACAGCAAGGTGAGCCAGGAGAGAGAGCGGGGAGAAACAGCCAGGAAAGAGAGAGGAAAGACAGCCAGGGGAGAGAGAGCGAGGAAAGACAGCCAGGAAAGAGAGAGAGGAGAGACAGCCAGGAGAAAAAATGAGGAATGACAGCCAGAAAAGAGAGAGCGAGGAAAGACAGCCAGGAGAGAGAGGAGAGACAGCTAGGAGAGAGATAGGAGAGACAGCTAGGAGAGAGAGAGGAGAGACAGCTAGGAGAGAGAGAGGAGAGACAGCCAGGAGAGAGAGAGCACAAGGGAGTTTTTATTTTCGTTGGTAGATCTCATGTAGCTCGTCATTTGAAAAGTAGATCTTAACACAAAAATTCTGGGCACCAATGTTCTAAGGTCTGTATATAAGCTGAGCAGCACTCCTGTGGGTGATTGGTGATCAGGAACTGCTGGAGTTAACAGGAACTTTTCACATTGAAGCTGTGCATGCACCGTTGAACTACTCAGTTTGGGACACTTACATATTACATGTTTTGTTGCATGCATAAATGAAATGCACTTTATTGAATAAGATATTTTGCATCGATGTGGATATAAGTGAACTGTAATTTTATCATATTTTCCTATATGTGACACATATGAAATTATTTTTTGACACATGGTATAGATAGTTATAGGGTGGCACATTGTTAATATATTTTTTGAATCTGAAACAATAAGCAAATCCTCACAAAAGGAAAATAGGATGAACACCTGTACAGACTCATCACCACAGATGAACAAGTCAAAACAGCCACTCATTATGCACACAGCAAATGCATCCATCTATGGCACAGATGGCTAGGGCACCGAACCCTGGAGCCATAAAGGCTTATCAGAAGCTAAAACTGTACTGACCTGCCAAATGCTCATAACATGCAAATGCTGTATGAAAGCAAAGGCCACATATACCGCACTTCCAGAGGCCACCCAAAGAAAGACCACCTACCCCATTAAGTTAATACACAGTGATGTGTGTGGACCAATGAAAACTTGCACATCAGGCGGGAACAGATATCTACTGACTTTCATTGATGATTATTCCAAGTACACAACAATGTATCTGATGAAGCACAAGAATGAAACATCAGAAAAACTTCAAGAGTTTGTAGCCATGTCCAGCAACAAATTCCAACGGAAATCAGGAATTATACGCACGGACAATAAAGGGAAATACATGAGTAAGGAAGTGGAATCATATTTGAAGAAACAAGGTATAGTGCACCATACCACCACAACATACACTCCTAAACAAAATGGTGTAGCGGAAAGGGAAAAATTACACTCTTATAGAATTGGCCAGATGCATGTTGTCAGATGCCAACCTACCTAAGAATTACTTGGGAGAAAAAGTTTGTTTTCTTTAATAACAGACAAATCCCAGAGCCTAGGTTTCTCACCTATGCATGGTAGGTGGGAAACCTAGATGACACATACACCATTTACAATCCTCCCAGCCAGTACCTTACACACACATACTGTGTGTGTGTGTGTGTGTGTGTGTGTGTGTGTGTGTGTGTGTGTATGTATATATATA